>NW_022603256.1:0-50000 GCF_008692095.1 Etheostoma spectabile
GGACCACTAGGTCTATATAAAGAGACTTCAGATACATATTAGGGACCACTAAGGTCTATATAAAGAGACTCAGATACAGTATTAGGGACCACAAAGGTCTATATAAAGAGCTTCAGATACTTATTAAGGTGACCACTAAGGTCTATATAAAGAGATTCAGATACAGTATTAGGGACCACTAAGGTCTATATAAAGAGACTTCAGATACAGTATTTAGGGGACCACTAAGGTCTATATAAAGACGTCAGATACAGTATTAGGGGACCACTAAGGTCTATATAAAGAGACTTCAGATACAGTATTAGGGACCACTAAGGTCTATATAAAGAGACTTTCAGATACAGTATATGGGACCACTAAGGTCTATATAAAGACTTCATGATACAGTATTGGCCACTAAGGTCTATATAAAGAGACTTCAATATACAGTATTAGGGACCACTAAGGTCTATCTAAGAGACTTCAGATACAGTATTAGGGACCACTAAGGTCTATATAAAAGAGCTTCAGATACAGTATACAATATATTATACAGCTCCAATTGTGTAGTGTGTAGTGTAAAAGATGATGCTACGGATCATTCTGAATCTAGATCAACAGTAACTGCAAACACTGAGCATTCAGGTGAGACGAGTTGCATAAAGACTTGCTGCAGAAAAATGAATGTGCAGTGGTTTCTACAGATTTCAAATCTGAGTAAGGAACAGACTGTGGTCTTTGTCGATGCGCCCTGTTGGTATAGGCAAACTTTGGCTTTGTGACAGGGACGTGGAGCCGTGGTGGTATGCTTGGAATGGTTGGAATCCTCACTGCAAACCTATTATTAACAATGTATTTACAATGCTGGTTTATGGATGTGTTAGTGAACTCAAACGTTGTGTGGTTATAATCTGCTAGATAAGAGTGTAGGAATAATTGACGTAGCATCGGTGATGTCACCCACTGGTTTGTGGATTGTCATTTGAAGCCAGCTGTTTGCATTCTGCCCGTTTCCATCTTGGTATTTTGGAGCCAAAGGACCGAGCTGGGGAGGATGACACGGCTAAGCCAGGGTCCTGTATGGTTCAATGACGCTGTGCTAAGCTAAACGCTAAAGAGGGAGATTTACACTGAAGCGATGCTTCCATCGGAGATTAACCGGGGCGGGGGGGTAAACACGGACCTCTGGTGCCTTCATTCATCTGAATGGATGACAGGAAATCAGCAACATTACTTCACTAATGTTGATATAAAAACCCTACAACAGCATGGACAGCTTTAGTTCCTAGTTACTTTAGTTACTCTACTACATTCATCTGACAGCTTTAGTTCCTAGTTACTTTAGTTACTCTACTACATTCATCTGACAGTTTTAGTTCCTAGTTACTTTAGTTACTCCTCTACATTCATCTGACAGCTTTAGTTACTAGTTACTTTAGTTACTCCTCTACATTCATCTGACAGCTTTAGTTACTAGTTACTTTAGTTACTCCACTACATTCATCTGACAGCTTTAGTTATTAGTTAGTTTAGTTCCTAGTTACTTTAGTTACTCTACTACATTCATCTGACAGCTTTAGTTACTAGTTACTTTAGTTACTCTACTACATTCATCTGACAGCTTTAGTTACTAGTTACTTTAGTTACTAGTTACTTTAGTTACTCTACTACATTCATCTGACAGCTTTAGTTACTAGTTACTTTAGTTACTCCTCTACATTCATCTGACAGCTTTAGTTACTAGTTACTTTAGTTACTAGTTACTTTAGTCACTCCTCTACTTCATCTGACACTTTAGTTACTAGTTACTTTAGTTACTCCTCTACATTCTCCTGACAGCTTTAGTTTACTAGTTACTTTAGTTACTCCACTACATTCATCTGACAGCTTTATTTACTAGTTACTTTAGTTACTCCTCTACATTCATCTGACAGCTTTAGTTACTAGTTACTTTAGTTACTCCTCTACATTCATCTGACAGCTTTAGTTATTATTTGGTTTAGTTCCTAGTTACTTTAGTTACTCTACTACATTCCTCTGACAGCTTTAGTTACTATTACTTTAGTTACTCTACACATTCCTCTGACAGCTTTAGTTACTAGTTACTTAGTTACTAGTTACTTAGTTACTCTACTACATTCATCTGACAGCTTTAGTTACTAGTTACTTAGTTACTCCTCTACATTCATCTGACAGCTTTAGTTACTAGTTACTTTAGTTACTAGTACTTTAGTCACTCCTCTACATTCATCTGACAGCTTTAGTTACTAGTTACTTAGTTACTCCTCTACATTCATCTGACAGCTTAGTTACTAGTTACTTTAGTTACTCCACTACATTCATCTGACAGCTTTAGTTACTAGTTTACTTTAGTTACTAGGTACTTTAGTTACTCCACTACTAGTTCATCTGACACTTTAGTTACTACTTACTTTAGTTACTCCACTACATTCATCTGACAGCTTTAGTTACTAGTTACTTTAGTTACTCCTCTACATTCATCTGACAGCTTTAGTTACTAGTTACTTTAGTTACTGTACTTTAGTTACTCCACTACATTCATCTGACAGCTTTAGTTACTAGTTACTTTAGTTATAGTTACTTTAGTTACTCCACTACATTCATCTGACAGCTTTAGTTACTAGTTACTTTAGTTATAGATACTTTAGTTACTCCACTACATTCATCTGACAGCTTTAGTTACTAGTTACTATAGTTTTCTCATATTGCAGGACCTTTACTGTAACAGAGAGTTTTTACAGTGTGGTATTAGTACTTTTGATTAAGTACAGGATCTGAGTAGTTTTCTCCTCCCCCCTGTAACTACCACACCACTCCCTCTGTTATCACTCTTATAAAAAGAGAGGATGACCTTCCTCTGGGGCCCGCCCATTCATCTCTGCAACCACTGTCACGTGATGGGACTCCCAGAGAAACGCTAACAACATACAGGAAGTGTAGTGAGTGGGCCCTTTCAAAATAAATCATGTTTCTTTCAAAGCTTTGCCAAACAGGATGACACAATCTTGTGTTTTCATGCTACATTAGTATAGTTGACTTGATAATTAAGGAGGCATCTACTCTCCTCAACAATGTTCTTTCATAACATATATTCATTAATGTACAGTATATTAAAGTTTAAAGGTGTATTTGGTGTTTTTAACATACCCTGAAGTCATGTTCACGGCTGGTGCCAGCAATGAGGTCCCCCCACTTAGAGCTGGCAGAGATGTGTTCAAGTTTCTGAGCTTGAGTCCAAGCCAAGTCTCAAGTCTCTGAGCTCGAGTCCAAGCCAAGTCTCAAGTCTCTGAGCTTGAGTCCAAGCCAAGTCTCAAGTCTCTGAACTCGAGTCCAAGCCAAGTCTCAAGTCTCTGAGCTTGAGTCCAAGTCAAGTCTCAAGTCTCTGAGCTTGAGTACAAGCCAAGTCTCAAGTCTCTGAACTCGAGTCCAAGTCAAGTCTCAAGTCTCTGAGCTTGAGTCCAAGTCAAGGCTCAAGTTTCTGGTTGTTGTAAGGAGTGTTCTATCACTTGCTGCGTTTCATCCAGGCTGCTCAGAACACTGCAGAGCTATACAGTGGGGTTCTGTCTGTCACGCACTGCTCTTTTAAGGTCTATCCATAGATTTTACATTATGTTGAGGTCAGGAGATTGTGAAGGCCATGGCAAAATCTTCAGTTTTACGCCTCTTGACACCATGGAGATGTGTTTAGGATCATTATCCATTTGAAGAAGCCATCCTCTCTTTAACTTCAGCTTTTTAACAGATGGCATCAAGTTACCGTCCAAAGTTTGCTGAAATTTTATTGAATCCATTTTTCCTTCTACTCTTGAAATGTTCTCTGTGCCACTGGCTGCAATACAACCCCAAAGCATGATTGATCCCCCCCCTGCTTAACAGTTGGACAGAGGTTCTTTTCAGTAAATTCTCGGCCCTTTCTTCTCCAAACGTACCTTTGCTCATTTCGGCCAAAAAGTTCTATTTTAACCTGATCGCTCCACAGAACTTTTTCCCACAATGCATCAGGCTTGTCTATATGTTCATTTGCAAACTTCAAACGCTGATTTTTGTGGTGAGGACGTAGAAGAGTTTTCTTCTGATGGTTCTTCCATGAAAACCATGTTTGTACGAGTATCTCTTTATAGTGGAATGGTGAACCAACTGCACTTTTATTGCCGCTCTTCATTTTAACCCCAACCGGTCGTCAGACACCGCCTACCAAGAGCCTGGGTCTGGGTCTGTCCCAGGTTTCTGCCTAAAAGGAAGTTTTTCCTCTCCACTGTGGCCCTGTTGCTGCTCTGGAGGAAACTACTAGAACTGTTGGGTCCTTGTAAATTCTGGAGTGTTCTAGACCTACTCTATCTGTGAAGTGTCTCGAGATAACTCTTGTTATGAATTGATACTATAAATAAAATTGAATTGAATTGAATAGATAGGTTGAAAAGGATTTGCAAATCAGCATATTCTGTTTTTATTCACATTTAATGTCCCAACTTCACTGGAATCGGGCTCTTGTACATGTTAGTGTTTTATTATTGTAGTTCATAAATGTGGAGCTACTTTTAGATAAGTTGTGTACCACTGGGTAGGGTACACAGGTAAGTAAGTATAATAGTACTAGTATAATAGGTGACTGCTGCAAATTATCCTATGTTTTTAATATGTAAATAAGATATAGCCCCAAAGTTTCAATTAAATGTCGTGTAGTAAATAGTAAAAGAGTTTCTTCTGACCCGTAGTGAGGTAGAAGTAAAAGTAGCAACACACAAAAGCACCTCAAAACTGTAAATAAGTGCAGTAGAGTGTGTACCTAGTTCCTTTCCAACACAGAGTTACATATTGTGCAGCTTAAAAAATATTTTGCCAACTCTTTCCCTCTGTATGCATTAATTAACAGCTCATGAGTGTGTGTGTGTGTGTGTGTGCGTGCCATTATTTTGGTATGAAGCTTGCTCATCCATAAAAACGCAATAAAAAAATATTCCGGGGTTTACTCATTTCTAAACCCTGGTTACATTTTAATGTAATGTTGTTACATTACACACGGACACACAAGCACAAACAGGAACTGATACGTGCCCTAAAAATTGTCTCGGGATGGAACTTGTTTTGTAGGATTATTTTTTGGGGCAATCTTTGGCCTTTATTGACAGGACAGCTGAAGAAATGAAAGGGGAGAGGGGGGCGGGGGAATGACATGCAGCAAAAGGCCGCAGGTGTGAGTCGAACCATTGCACCTATGCAAAACATAACACGCCTCATTCAATATTAAATGAAGTGAACTGTTGATACAATACAGCAAAGTGAGCTATTTGTATTTTTTAAATTATTTTTGGGGCTTTAATGCATTTCATTGATAGGACAGCTGTAGACAGGAAATGGGGGGGGGGGGGGGGCTGGGTACATGGTTAGACGGCTCTGTCTAGACTGAGGACTAAAGACCGGGCTTCGACCCTCCGGAACGTTCTGTCTGAACAGATCAGGGCCCGTGTTCATCAAGCTTCTCAGAGTGCTATTTTAGACTTAAATGCTCCAAATTCATGAACTTCCCTCCTACTATCAACGTTAACTATAAAAGCAAGTTGTCAAATTCCTCAAAGCTTGAATAACTCTTACTCTCCCAGTTATTTAAGACGCCAGTAGGGGCACCGAGGAGACAGAGACGTGTGCCGATCTTTCATGAGAGGAAGAATGTTTGTGAAATGTTTGACGTCGAGCAGTCAAAGCTACAGTGCGTAGTTCCTGTCTCCCCCATGAGGAATTCTAAGTAACGACAACAACACTGTCTGCGTCCACATGATACAAGCCTTCTGTGATCACGCACCTCCCCCACCCCTCCTCCACGCAGTTACTAGTAGCCAAGGAGGACACGGAGGACTCAAAAACCATGATGGACTCTTGATAAGAGGACCTTATCTTCACTCGAGGTTCTGCAAGGGAAAGTCACCGCCGATCGAACCCCGATCTTCGTCCATCAATCACTGTTAAATGGGAATTTACACTCACCTTTAGGATTATGAGGACCACCATACTAATACTGTGTTTGACCCCCTTTCGCCTTCAGAACTGCCTTAATTCTACGTGGCATTGATTCAACAAGGAGCTGAAAGCATTGTTTAGAAATGTTGGCCCATATTGAGAGGATAGCATCTTGCAGTCGATGGAGATTTGTGGGATGCACATCCAGGGCACGAAGCTCCTGTTCCACCACATCCCAAAGATGCTCTATTGGGTTGAAATCTGGTGACTGGGGGGGCCATTTTAGTACAGTGAACTCATCGTCATGTTCAAAAAACCAATTTGAAATGATTGGAGCTTTGTGACATGGTGCATTATCCTGCTGGAAGTAGCCATCAGAGGATGGATACATGGTGGCTATAAAGGGATGGACATGGTCAGAAACCAGGCTCAGGTAGGCCGGGGAATTTAAACCAGGCCCAATGGGCACTAAGGGGCCTAAAGTGTGCCAAGAAAACCTCCCCCACACCATTACACCACTACCACCAGCCTGCACAGTGGTAACAAGGCATGATGGATCCATGTTCTCATTCTGTTTACGCCAAATTTTGACTCTACCATCTGAAGGTCTCAACAGAAACCAGACTCATCAGAACAGGCTTGAGTGGTACCCGGGGGGGTCTTCTGCTGTTGTAGCCCATCCCCCTCAAGGTTGTGCGTGTTGGGGCTTTGCTGCACCTCGGTTGTAACGAGTGGTTATTTCAGTCCAAGTTGCTCTTCTATCAGCTTGAATCAGTCGGCCCATTCTCCTCTGACCTCTAGCATCAACAAGGCATTTCCCCCCACAGGACTGCGGCATGCTGGATGTTTTTCCCTTTTTACACCATTCTTTGTAAACCCTAGAGATGGTTGTGGGTGTAAATCCCAGTAATTGAGCAGATTGTGAAATACTCAGACCGGCCCGTCTGGCACCAACAATCATGCCGCGCTCAAAATGTCTTAAATCCCCTTTCTTTTCCATTCTGACATTCAGTTTGGAGTTCAGGAGATGGTCTGGACCAGGACCACACCCCTAAATGCATTGAAGCAACTGCCATGTGATTGGTTGATTAGATAATTGCATTAATGAGAAATTGAACAGGTGTTCCTAATAATCCTTTAGGGGAGTGTATATACTGTCCTGTATCACACAGGAGGACCCAGCAGCTGGTTTCCTAATTCACGTGTTCATGTTGTACCCATTCATTATTGCATTGGTACTGTATTATTGTAATCACTTGTAATTATTTCCTGTTCATGCACTTGTATATTGTTGTTGGTTTTGATACGGGACACTGATGAAATGTAAGGGGGGGGTTACTGGCCAACAAGCATCCGACTGGTCTGGAATATCAGAACAGCTGTAGTTAATTTGTTTGTTTGAGGACTCTGAGAACTAAGTACTACACAGATAAAAACTTCTGCTTCTGCACCACCAAAGTGAACATGAAATAACTATAAATATATAAATGCATATGACACTGTTGTCAAAACCCACGCAATCAACAGACAGAGACGCCATCTTGGAAGTTTGTGATCGATACTGTGTGGTGATGTAACCAAGTGGTGTCCCATTTCACCCCTTGCCCTTACCCCTTGGTTTCAAGGTCCAAGGGCCAAGGGTTAGGGGGAAGGGGGAAGGAGCTTTGAGTCAAGTCTTAGCAGTGGTGTTGTGAGTAATTCTCCGAGGCTTGATAAATGCAGCGCAGACGGCCAAGCTCCTTATCTGCCTTTAAATCCCTCTTATGGAAGCATCTTTTATAAGTGCACCTTAACAGGGGTCATGGCCTCAAGGTACTTATATCTGTTCAATCTATTTCTTACATAAAATGGATTCTCTCTCCACACACACACACACACACACACACACACACACACACACACACACACACACACACACACACACACACACACTAATGCCAGGCCTACTGGCCTATAGGTAAGCGAGTCTCTAAAGTAGCCATCCCCAGATAAGGATTCACTGTAACACATGTATGTTTAACATTAAAACAGATTTTTATTAAAAAATAAACAAAATCATGCCAACAATTATTATTTTAATAGCTTAGCATTCTTTGCACTAAACTGATATGTTGAAAGGCTTTAGGCCACCTCACGCGTTATCGCAGGCCCATTTTAACATGCAACTTAATACAATATAGTAGTGGGGGGGCCCTGCTCCTTCTTTTTCTCTCTGTCAGTTTGGGGGTCCTTGTCTTATAAAAAATAGACCCCTGATATTTAGTTCTACACATGCTGAAATTATCCTCTTTTATTTTGAAGGCAGCATTTCTCATTTTCCGGTCATATGTTGTGTGGCTTTACGTTCCGGACTCGTTGGCTTACATCACACAGGAATACACACACACACACACACACACACACACACACACACACACACCACACACACACACACACACACACACACACACACACACACACAGTGTTTGTTTACCAACTGGAACAACTGGTAGCAGTGTGTGGGGGGAGCGGTGTCTCGAGCTGTCTCTGCCGGGTCCTCTCAGTGTCTCACAGCCGCGCACATGGCTCTGTCTCTGGGCTGGCTCTCGGCTCTAGCCGCGGGGCTTTTCTCCGGGCATGTTTTACAGAAACTCTGCTTCCCGTACTTTTGGAGGGACCTGTGGTTTCTGCTGAAGGTGGTCCGGTACGGCGTGGGGCTGGAGCTCTCCGCGCTCACCTCCAGCGTGCGCACGGTGCTGGATCGGTTCATCCAGCAGGCGCAGCGCATCCCCGACAAGCCGTTTGTCATCTTCGAGGGAGGCGTGCACACGTACCGGGACATCGATCTGCGCAGCAACCGGCTCGCCAATGTGTTCCTCCAGAGAGTCGGGCTGCGGAAGGGGGACTGCATCGCCCTGCTCATGAGCAACGAGCCCGACTTCCTGTGCGTGTGGTTCGGGCTGGCGAAGGTCGGCTGCTCGGTGGCTTTCCTCAACACGAACATCAGGTCCAAGTCTCTGCTGCACTGCTTCAACTGCTGCGGAGCCAAAACTCTGGTGGTGGGTCCAGGTAATCATCTCTGGTCATCTCTGGTCATCTCAAATCCTCTGCCCTTGACATGCCCCTAGAGAGCCCAGTGAAAGGGGGCCGGGGGGGTAGACCTTTTGCAGTTTTCCCCTGATTTTGTATTCATATATAAGGCTCTAATACTTCATTTTTGTGACATTGTAGCCCTCATTTACGATAAATTAGCTTAACAAGCATGCTTTTTGATGCACCGAAAAGTACTTACTACAATGTGTTGTCAAATTGCTAATTATTAATATCTATCTATCTATCTATCTATCTATCTATCTATCTATCTATCTATCTATCTATCTATCTATCTATCTATCTATCTATCTATCTATCTAATTAAGATATGGACCACCTCAAATATTTAGCTCCGGGTCTATGGGGCTAGATTTGGTTCTTTATTACATGCAAGAAAAGAAATGATCTCAAAGAAAAAAATGTTAGAGAGATCAGGTTATATTGATAGCAAAAAGCATTTTATGAAAGAAAAAAATAATTGAGAGAAAAAGTTTTCATACCAATAGTAAAAAAATAATACTATTTGAGACCAAAAAAAAGTCTGACACAAAAAGTAAAATTATTTCTGAGAAAAAACTCTCAAAATACTTTTTCAACTCTGAAATATATATTTTATGCTATCAGTGTAAAACAATTCTCTCAAAAAAAGTGTTTCTCTCAAAACTTTTTTCACCTGACATTTTCACAGTGAGAGGAAGATCGTGAGACGAGAGCAAAGAAAACATTTTGAGAGAAACACTTTTTTTGAGAAAGAATTTTTTTTCACACTGATAGCAAAACATATACTGTCTATTTGAGTTTACAAAAAAGAAAAATAATCTCTCTCAAAATACTGATTCTTTTTCTCAGAAATAATTTTAAAAATTTCCAAATTCAGGACTTTTTCTAGTCTCAAATATTACGGGCCTGCTTCACTTTTTATTTATTTATTTATTTATTTATTTATTTATTTATTTATTTCAGTGGTCTGAATCTGTGAGATAGACAGGCCCCAAATTCATTTATTTCAGTATAGACACATTTATTAGTTTATTTGTGTATTTATAGGTTTTTGTAAATCTACAGTGGCATTCTATACTGAAGATCTCCGCTGCGTCCTCGAGTTCCTCCATCTTTTCAGGGTGCAAAGGGTCGCAACATTTCCAATGGCCGTAACACTCGGGCCACTCCTGGTATTTTTAGAATTTAAAAAGTTTGGAAAAAGTATTAAGGCCAGAAGTAAGTTTAGAATTAGGGTTACTTACTTAAGATCACATGTGGCTCTAATCCTCTTCCGTAAAAGGGTTCTGGCATCATGTTTTACATGAAGGTCTGCCCCCTTCACCTTGATTTGAACCTGCATTTAGCAGCACTCTTCCATCTAACGCACAGATCATATGCCAGCAGCCATTAAATAGGAATTTATGAATATATATATAAATTAAATATTGACATAATTTGCACTGAACACAACGTTAGCTAATAATAATCAGTCAATAACGCTGGATTTAAAAAGAAAACAAGGGAAAATACACATTGGCCGGTTCGCCCTGCATCTCGTAAAACCAGCGCGGTGATGCAGTATTTTGATTGGCTAGAAAATGGAAATGAAGTTGTGTGCAGGCTGTGTCAGACGTTATCTCAGGACACGTTCTAGACCTGCTGTCCACACTACTGCACTGTCTGAGCCACGGCAGGCTCTCATCTAGGTTTGATTATATTACTGGATGAATATAGTTTCTGACGTTTCAGTTAACCAGCAGACAGGAGCCCACAGCCCCCAGTTATGTAAGGGTTAATGATTGGCAAACTGTCCATTATCAGGAATCAATGGACAACGGCGAGGCCGGAACCGTTCCAGGGATAGACTGTGAGAACCATGTGGACACAATCCCGGCCCACTGTTATTTTCAGTATTTTGAGGACAGTTCCTCTAACACATAGTAACATCAGGCTGCT
Source organism: Etheostoma spectabile (assembly GCF_008692095.1). Classification (NCBI taxonomy): domain Eukaryota; kingdom Metazoa; phylum Chordata; class Actinopteri; order Perciformes; family Percidae; genus Etheostoma; species Etheostoma spectabile. The sequence continues at coordinate 10,966 of NW_022603256.1, forward strand.
TTGTCTCTTTTAAGGTGGCAGGAATAAACGAGATAATTTCATTAGAAACTGAGTAACCCTCTTAGGTGGAACTCACAGGGGTCAGGGGAGTCCCCCCCCCCCCCCAAAAAAAAATATCATTGAAACCACACTGGCTATTGTATATTGCATGTGGTACTTCTTTTCCTAAAGCCATATTGGGATGAAACAGTAACATTTAGCTTACCAAGGTAGCCATTTAACCTCTTGTTCTCTCTCTAAGACCTTAGAGATTGTAGGCAAGATAGATATAGGACGATAATTGCTCATATCATTTTTATCCCCAGATTTAAAAACTGGTGTATTTTTTTTGGCACAATTCCTGAGAGCAGTGAAGGATTTACACAATAGGTAAACTCCATGACATCAAGTGCAATGGCTTTCTGAATTTTACTACAGAGTTCATCCTCACCAGCATTGTATAAACTTGGTGAGTCAGTGATGATTTTAGAGACTTGGTTGCAGTCAGTTGGCGTCATAAAGAAAGAGATGACGTAGGAGAGATACCCTGAGGTTGGGTTATGGTGTTAAAGAGTTTTTCCCCAATGCAGACAAAGTAATTATGAAAGTAATTTACTAGATCAACGTCATCAGTGAAATTATTTCTGAAGTATTTGGGAGCACGGTGCTGTTTTTGGTCTTGTTAAGTACTTCATTTTCATTTAGATTTTAAAATACCCGTTGTAAGCCAGGGGTTGTGAGTGATTGCACCACAATTTACAGTCTTCTCTGGGATGGTACAATCAACAGAGTTAGTGATCTTATGTATTAGTCATATGCAGTGTCAGGATCGTTGCAGTCATAGATTGCGTCCCATGTTCTGGCCTGTAAGATACTCCTCAGCTGTTCCAGGGTTCTCCCAGTTAGGACTTTAGTTTTAGTTTTTGGTCTCGGTAATTTAATCTTACTAGCAAGTTCTAGAAATGATACAATTGGAAAATGATCAGTAATATCAGATAACACAACTCGAACATTGGTAATGATATTGCCAATAGTTGACCTTGTGGAGTGTGTTTCTCTGGTAAAATTATTTATGGTACAATAAAAGAAGAAGAATGTAGATTATTAATGAAGTCCCTTTTGATAGCATCATCTCTGGGGACATCAGTGGTGAAGTTCCCTAGCAGGACACAACCTTTTCTTCTCCTGTTTATGGAGAATAAAATGGCCTCCAGTTTGACTTTGAAAGTATCAAGGTCAGAATTAGGGGGCAATAAATCACTCCTACTATAAGTTGTTTAGCATTTAAAGGCCATATGAGATAATAGTATCATATTTAGGTTGATTGACCAAAGAGTTTGCTGGATCATATAAAAATAACATATGCACATAAAAACCATCTATACAAACACGCACGCTCACACGGATAACGTTACTACACGTCTATTTTCATCAGAAAGTAAAACTAGCTCTTTAACCACAATATTATATTGAGAGCTTGTAAGAAAAGTAAATTTGTAAAAAACAGAAACTGTAACTTTGTTGTGATACTTCGGAGGAAAACAGCAGAATACTCGCCCCTTTTTCCATTGAAATAAGTTAAGTGAAATAAATAAAGATACCCAAAACGATATATGATAGGTGGATCACCTGAACTCAGGAAATACAATGCCTTAACAGTAGGAAGCTTTCAGAATGTTAAAAATCAAGTATTTAGTATAACTCAGTTCAACTGTCTTTGTTAATCAGTGGTGTTGTTTGTTAAGCATTGTCAAATGTAGTAAGAATTGTCAAATAAAAAAATAAATACTGGGTTAATGAGTTTGGTAAAACTCCTAAAATGAGGGCGTACAGTACACCATGGACGTCACAGCGACTTCCCCCTTTTGTTCTGGTCTGTACTCTGAGTTTATGGGAGCGGGGCTTCTGTACGGGACCGCAGGAACTCTTCTCACAGGGGGACTGGGCTCTGTGTCTCTGCGGTCGGAGCGAGGACAGTGTCCCTGATCAATATCACGCTTGTCTGGTTGAGCAATGATCAGTAGTCCTGTCACATGGCAGGGGCATGGTGAGTCCCATTAACTGGAGGAACAGGATTCAACCAAATAACATTAAAATACACAGCAAATATTACAGATGAAACCATGTGACAGCAAGGGGCTCCCAAACATTCAGCTCCCTGACTGGAGCTCCCCCAGTCACAGCTGAGGTGGAAAACCACTAAAATACTTCAGGGAAGTTGATGAAGAGGAAATGCCTTTGGCTGGTTGTCAACACTCTGTTGAATATCAGTAGAAAATTACAACTATCATTCACATTCATTTTAAATGATGCCTTGTGAATCAGCTCCACATTCAATAAAAGGATGCAAGAAATAATTTCCTTTCAGTTTTTTTTTAATTTCACAAGCAACAGAAGTCGGGGTGGGCCGGTACTGGTTTTCAGGGACAATACCGAGAGTAGTTAAAGGGCCAGTGTGTAACGTTTGGAGTGGTTTATTATCAAAATCTGTGTTGCCCGTTCACAAACATGTTCTTTTTCATGAATATTTACCACTACCATCAGTTCCAAGTATTCCTAGTGTCTTTAAATTTCCCTTCCCCATTAGCATGAACTGGCAGACGCTCCATGTTCATGCTCCATCTTGAAGTACGTTAGCTGGTGAGGGACATACAGGATGTACTGCTCTGTCTTTAACGTTTTCGCTGTCACATGATAAACTCACTGCTGCTAATGCTGCTAACACTGCTAATGCTGCTAACGCTGCTAACGCTGCTGATGCTGCTAACGGGCAGGTTAGAAGAAGGAAACATGGAGGACCACACGTATTCAAAATCCAAATTTCATGGACAGGAGTCTGAAAAGGAGATTTAAAGAGCGAGAGACCGGCTTTTTGTAGCTGTACGTATTTTGAACCGCGTGGTGCCAGAGAGTTGATGGTGATATATGATCTCAACGCTGGATGGGAGAACTTACTACACATCGCACCTTTAATGAAACCGATATTAAGAACTTCCTGAAGTTTTAACGTGCCAACAGTTTGTTTGCATGTGTTGCAGACTGCTTACTGAGCTGTAGTGGAGTCCAAGAATCACACGTTTTAATAATTATCTTTATCAGGCAAATCAAACACTGATACAGATAACCGGAAAACTGCCAAATATTGGCCAGGATAATCAGCCAGGGCCGATAATTGGTCGATCACTAGAACTAAGTAGATTTTAATATCTGTTTATTGATTGCAAGCAATATCGTTATCGCTATATTCAACAACTTTGTGGCATACTTCCAATCATGCAGCCTGACTTCAGAACCTGAATAGCGCCCAGTCCTCTGAGAGCTTTTCTTCTTTTTCCTCTACTCTGAGACGCAGTAGGTTCCAGAGATGGCCTGGGTAATGGTCCTGGTTTTCCCTGAGAGGGTTAGCCTAGCATGGCTAACACCACCACGGTAATGACCAATCAGAGTTCCACTGCTGCTGCCTCATTATCCTTTTTATGGTTGGGTTTTATGACTTTGTGTTGCATCAGTGACCACTTCTCCATGTCTGCTTTGAGTCAACACAGACCAGCACACCATGTTGTACTTACACATGTGACCTATATGTTGAATCATTTCCAAAGTCGCAGTCAGGAGTGGGGCTGTATTGTGAAATATTTATGACATATATTTCGGCCTTGCACGGTGTATCATTTCCTTGATACAGAGAGATATTTGCACATGCTCATTACAGCTCCATTCCTAAGTATACAGTGACTCTGTGCAGTCAGTGCTATCATGCTATACTGAAGCAGTGTGTGTCTGTTTGGAACCAGCCGAATCCTCGGTTCCCAGTATTTTAATAATTTATTGAATTACTTTTTATTATTTGCCTTTACCCACTGAGTCATTATATCCACATTATTGCTGATAATTTATCTAAAATCGCATTGTGTAACTTTGTGAAATCACCAATAATCAACTCTAAAATATTGCCGTTGAGGTATTTGGTAAAAAATATTGGGATGTCTTGCTGCATGGCTTTTATTATAAAAGCCATGGGTGCAGAAGCATTTACCCATGATGATAACACACACACACACACACACACACACACACACACACACACACACACACACACACACACACACACACACACACACACACACACAATGTAGCTGCTGGTAAACATACAGTAACTCAAAGTATCCTTTCTGACTCCCAGACTTAGTGGACAGTCTGGACTGGATCCTGCCCAGCCTGCTGGAGGACCACATCCAGGTGTGGGCCATGACGAGCCACACTCAGCACCCACAGGTGCACACTCTGTTGGACAAGATGGCCGGCGCCTCGGACCAGCCGGTACCGGCGGAGTTACGCGCCACCCCCTCCCTCAGATCCCCCACCCTCTACATCTTCACCTCTGGGACCACTGGTGAGTCTGCGCCTCTTCTCAGTGAGGGTTCCATTTCAGGCCGCACCGTTCATACTTTTTAGAAAAAATGGAAGCAAAGTAAGATGGAGTTTACAGATTGTTCCTCTGCTCCTGAATGTCCCAACAATTAGTTCATTTAGATTTCATAAAATTAAATTCAAATTTCCATAATAAAATAGGTCAGGAATGTCATGTCACTTTAGGATGTTCCTGAGCAAAAACGTCCTCCACCCCCCCTTACTGACGCTTTTACAGCCACCTGTGTGTGTTATGGTTGTCTTGGTAACAGCGTACACTAAGCAGCTTCTCCCATGTGTCGTCCTCCCATGGCTTCAGGCTCTGTTTGGCTCAATGCCAGGAACAGGAACGCTGTCATTCTGCCCGTAAAGGAGGGGAGGATTATCTTTTTTGAAGTTAAAAAAGGGGTAAAAATGGATTCTTTTCCCTAGAATGGAGATTTTTAATTGATTTATTTTTACCAATGATTGAGCTAAATATGATCTGTATATGCGGTACCGCTGACTGCAACGACATCAGATCTGTTTCCATCGGAACAGAGCGAAAGCAGAAAATGCAGAATATCCACGTTGTGTTCTTCTTTAAAATGTGAATAAATGGCAGACTGACATGTGATGTCTTTCTTCTTAGAAATCAAAAAAGTCTCATGATATGTTGTCTCTGGAAGTGTTTTATTCAACTTTTGTTTTTGTTAAAGAAGGAAAAGGAAATTGCAAAAGGGTTAGGGTTACTCAATGCTAAATAATTACACCAAAAATAAAATAAAAATCACATTAGAAATCCAGTCGGCGCCCATGCATCGTGAAAGAATCAAATTGGGACGATAGCATTTCATCCCAGATCAAATTTTTAGTATATCAAAAAATAACTGCACTGTACAAAACCATGCAGGCTAGGTTGAGGTGTGGACATTACTCTGCCTTTTTCCTGTCTGGACGTTCAGACAAAATCACAGGTGTTATTATTATAATTATATTACTATTATTATTCCTTAGAAATGTTCCCATGCTCAAAAACTCACCTAACTCACCAGTCCCGTCCTAAGCCAAACACAATCAGTGGGATTCAGTGTGAATTGTCCTGACGGTGGCGCTACAACAGCCATTTTAAATTCCAAACTTTAATAGTTCATAAAAAATCAAGTGTACATGCAACAACGTCCCAACGTACGCCAAACGGTCGCCCCAATAGAGCAGAAACGGTGCTCTGCTTTTATCTATCAGCAATTCTTAAGTCCATCAATCTACTTTTTGCAAAAACTGCAAAACTTCTTAAACCTATCTCCTCCCACATTTTTATTTCAATTGATAACAATATTACGTAAAATGCTTTGTAATAGGTCACCTTTGAGGTTTGGTGTGAATAATAGCGTCATGGTTTTGGTGGGTGTTTCACTTTTATGGAAAACTGGTTCCACAATGGATGTGCCACACAGTTTATTTTCCCAAAAATCATTGGGAGTTTAGTTGTTTACTTGTTTCTCTTGTTATCATTGTTGGAGCCAGGAGCGTCTTCTCAGGAGTATAATATTAGTCAAATTATAACAGAATTTCCCATTGCATGACACTTTGTTGTATTGTCATGCTCCACATGGCTATGTACTTCCTTCCCTTTGCTAGCATTGGCAGCAATGCATCTGCAATGGACAGAAAGTATGGGTGATGCATTATGAGGTCTTCTCTGTTCCAGGGCTCCCCAAGGCAGCGGTGATCACCCACCTGCAGAGCCTGAAGGCAGCAGCGGGGTTCTGGGCGTTCGGAGCCACTCAGGAGGATGTGATGTACATCTGTCTGCCGCTGTACCACAGCGCCGCCTCCTTGATCGGGATAGGAGGAACCATAGAGCTAGGTAGGACTCCCATGATGCCTGCATGGCTAGGTCTTCTGTAGTCACTGTGTGTTGTAAGCATTTCTTTGACAGTATCCTCCATCTGACACTGTGGCAGCCCTCAGACAAGACCAGAACAACTCGAGCCTGTGTCTTGGTCTTTGGCTCTATGATAGCTTCATGCACCATTAAGCAGCTGTCATAGGAAAAAGCTGGCTTTATTTTACATCCATGGTTAGATCTGGCCTCATACTCAGACTTAACTCTGTAGAGGTCAGTGACAATTATTTTCCGACATATGTTTACAGTTTTTCATAGTTTGTTTTTGTTGATTACTCTCAAACCAAACCAGCAAATCATAGAACAAAACATGATTACAAAATGAATACAAAGTGTTCAAAAGTGATCTGTTAACGTAAACCCCTTCAATTTTCTTTTAAAAAAAATCTCTGATTGGCCTTTTTACATATATAGTCTGTATTGGTGTCAAAATGCAACTTATCATCTAAAATGATGCCCTAGTATTTGTCTTGGCTGTGCCATTAATCAAAGTTGAAGCAGTGGTGGGAGGATTGCGACAAAAGATTCAAGATTCAAGATTCAAGATATTTATTTGTCATATGCACAGATTTTACACCATGCAATGAAATTCTTAAGTTTGCAACGTTTCCCACAATATAAAAAGTACACAATATACACACAATAAATTTAAAAGATTCAAGTATAAAATGAAGATCAAAAGTCAAAACACATCTCGTTTGTTTTAGAGACGTGGAACTGTAAATATGAGTTCTTGCACCATGAGATAAAAATGTCCAAAACTGGGCCATGGCCCAACTTGTGATCCTCCTGAAGACTTATTAATTATCATCCAAATCATCAGCATCAGACAGATATGGACACACGTGGCTACTGTCGTATGTCGCCATCAGCGCCATCTTCATGATAACGTGGATGATATGCCGTGACAAAATGTGCATGAGGCATCAATATTTTACTATATGAGTTATCATTTTTCCCACATTTACTGTCTGCCGTCTGATTTCAGTTCCCCACCTCCGATTCCCATTGTCTCTAAAACGTGCGTACAGTCAGAGTTTGTGTGGAGGAGCGCACATTCTCCCGTCAAGTTTCTTTTTAATAAATCACAACCTTTGCGAGGGAAGTGGCGGACGCACAGTTTCAGGCCTTTTTTCAAAAATAATATATTTCTGTCACCCATCCCATAGAATATATACAGCAGACTCTGCTTATCTGTCATACATATGACAGTTCTGATTTCAGCCGTGTGAGGACAGTTACGGCCGTGTGTGAGGACAGTTACGGCCGAGTGTGAGGACAGTTACGGCCGTGTGGGAGGACAGTTACGGCCGTGTGTGAGGACAGTTACGACCGTGTGTGAGGACAGTTACGGCCGAGTGTGAGGACAGTTACGACCGTGTGTGAGGACAGTTGCGGCCATGTGGGAGGACAGTTACGACCGTGTGGGAGGACAGTTGCGGCCATGTGGGAGGACAGTTACGACAGTGTGGGAGGACAGTTACGGCCGTGTGTGAGGACAGTTACGGCCGAGTGTGAGGACAGTTACGACCGTGTGTGAGGACAGTTACGGCCGTGTGTGAGGACAGTTACGACCGTGTGTGAGGACAGTTACGGCCGTGTGGGGGGACAGTTACAGCCGTGTGGGAGGACAGTTACGACCGTGTGTGAGGACAGTTACGGCCGTGTGGGGGGACAGTTACGACCATGTGTGAGGACAGTTACGGCCGTGTGGGGGGACAGTTACGGCCGTGTGGGGGGACAGTTACGGCCGAGTGGGAGGACAGTCAGATCCTCCTCACCGCGGTGCACTTTTCCTAATTTCTTTTGAATTCTCCTCCACACCTTTCCTTGACATCATGACGTTCGGGGGTTAATGAAAAGGGGTTAATAAAGGACATAGGAGGTAACTTTAACTTTTTTGACTTTGTGACACTACACAGTAAGACAGGAAGCTGAAGCATGACAACACACACAAGGACAGAACGAGGGAACAAAACAGAAGACAGAAAGAACACGGGCAACACCCAACCACGAAGCACACACACGGGTTGAAATAATAACACTAAATAGGAAAAACCAGCAGCGTGACAGAAACACATTGATCGAGTGACTGCATGTAGGCTCCATGTCATCGAGCGATACAAACAGGGACAATAGAACAGTCCAGAGCGAGATAGGTCCTCTAAGGGTCGGAGCTCATTTGGGATGCTTGATATAGAAAAGGGTGAAAGTGTAACAGCGGTTACATATGAAGGAAGTATTAGAACAGAAATGCATATTAATTATCTTTTGAACTTCAAATAAACTTTTTGTGATATAATGAGATGACGGCATGTGTCCTCATCACATGAATGTAGCCCAGCCACATGCACACAGATGTGATGACTGACGTCCACCTTAGAACAGATGTCACAGTTTCCTCTGAGCACAGTGTCCTCTGAGCACAGTGTCCTCTGAGCGCAGTGTCCACTGAGCACACAGTGTCCTCTGAGCACAGTGTCCACTGAGCACACAGTGTCCACTGAGCGCAGTGTCCACTGAGCACACAGTGTCCTCTGAGCGCAGTGTCCACTGAGCACACAGTGTCCACTGAGCGCAGTGTCCACTGAGCGCACAGTGTCCTCTGAGCCCAGTGTCCACTTAGCACACAGTGTCCATTGCTATCAGTGTCCATGAATCACACAGTGTCCACTGACCCCAGTATAACTGCCAAACAATGTGTCCCCTTTGAGGACCCGTGGCTTAATTAGAGGCTTTAGAGCAGGAAGTGGACACTGGAGACTATTATGGAGAATCTAATAAGTTTAGGTCATTGTTGTGGTGTCCCCCTCAACATAGAGTGGCCCACTGCATGAGCCTCACGTCTGGGTTTCAGCTACAGGACAGCATGGTAGAAACTGCTGATCTCAGCAGCTGATTTAGAATGAGCTAGAAGGTTGTGTTACAGAGATCTAATGGGTTGGGGAAACAGTTTAATCAGCTGTCCTACTGATGAGGCCTGGGCTTCTGTATTTCTTCCTGCTGCTTCCAAAGCTGACAGTTCAACGCCCCTTACTGCTGGAGAGCAACGTCCTGACAGCTTGTGCTAACAAACCTTGGGGGGGGCCGGTGTCCTGAGTTTCAGACACGTGGGGCTAGCTGTTCTGTTGTTGTCAACCTGTGTACACCCGTCAACCTTCCCCAGCTGTTGGAAAGAGACCGGCACTTTTAGACATGTGGCCACCTACTGGCAAGGGACATGACTGCTGGAGATTTGAAAGACAATAGCTGGCATAAATTAAAGTGGAGTCCAGAGCTGCAGGTCTGACACTCCTGGCCCTGGGGGTGCGCAAATGTCATCAACACTAACTTTTCTGGTTGCCATGTTTTAAACTGCCTTTATTTGGACCAATTCATTTCTTATGTGATGATACCACACATTTTAATAATAAAACAATAGGAGAATTTTTTTGCAATATCATTTTCCATCCCTCTCACAAATGGGTGCAACGGATCACAAAACTCACGGTTCGGTTCACGGTTTTGAGTCCCGGATAAGATCAAGTTTTGAATCAGCACAAAAGGGAGATTTAAATTATAATCAAAAATCTAATAATTGCTTTTCACAATTATGACTTCTTTCACCAGTAAATTGCTGTTAAAAGAAAAAAACACATGAGAAATGGGTATTTTAAAATAACTTTGAATGCAACAATGTTTACCAGTTTAAAGCCCCCCCCCCCCCATAAGAGAGAGACTTCAGATACAGTATTAGGGACCACTAAGGTCTATATAAAAGAGACTTCAGATACAGTATGAGGGACCACTAAGGTCTATATAAAGAGACTTCAGATACAGTATTAGGGACCACTAAGGTCTATATAAAAGAGACTTCAGATACAGTATTAGGGACCACTAAGGTCTATATAAAGAGACTTCAGATACAGTATTAGGGACCACTAAGGTCTATATAAAGAGACTTCAGATACAGTATTAGGGGACCACTAAGGTCTATATAAAAGAGACTTCAGATACAGTATTAGGGACCACTAAGGTCTATATAAAGAGACTTCAGATACAGTATTAGGGACCACTAAGGTCTATATAAAAGAGACTTCAGATACAGTATTAGGGACCACTAAGGTCTACATAAAAGAGACTTCAGATACAGTATTAGGACCACTAAGGTCTATATAAAGAGACTTCAGATACAGTATTAGGGACCACTAAGGTCTATATAAAGAGACTTCAGATACAGTATTAGGGACCACTAAGGTCTATATAAAAGAGACTTCAGATACAGTATTAGGGACCACTAAGGTCTATATAAAAGAGACTTCAGATACAGTATTAGGGACCACTAAGGTCTATATAAAAGAGACTTCAGATACAGTATTAGGGGACCACTAAGGTCTATATAAAGAGACTTCAGATACAGTATTAGGGACCACTAAGGTCTATATAAAAGAGACTTCAGATACAGTATTAGGGACCACTAAGGTCTATATAAAAGAGACTTCAGATACAGTATTAGGGACCACTAAGGTCTATATAAAAGAGACTTCAGATACAGTATTAGGGACCACTAAGGTCTATATAAAAGAGACTTCAGATACAGTATTAGGGACCACTAAGGTCTATATAAAAGAGACTTCAGATACAATATTAGGGACCACTAAGGTCTATATAAAGAGACTTCAGATACAGTATTAGGGACCACTAAGGTCTATATAAAAGAGACTTCAGATACAGTATTAGGGACCACTAAGGTCTATATAAAAGAGACTTCAGATACAGTATTAGGGGACCACTAAGGTCTATATAAAGAGACTTCAGATACAGTATTAGGGACCACTAAGGTCTATATAAAAGAGACTTCAGATACAGTATTAGGGACCACTAAGGTCTATATAAAAGAGACTTCAGATACAGTATTAGGGACCACTAAGGTCTATATAAAAGAGACTTCAGATACAGTATTAGGGACCACTAAGGTCTATATAAAAGAGACTTCAGATACAGTATTAGGGACCACTAAGGTCTATATAAAAGAGACTTCAGATACAATATTAGGGACCACTAAGGTCTATAGAAAGAGACTTCAGATACAGTATTAGGGACCACTAAGGTCTATAGAAAGAGACTTCAGATACAGTATTGGGGGACCACTAATGACCACTAGTGACCATAATACTAGTTTGTGTATTTTTGAACTGCTAACTTATAGCACCCTACCTTTTCCCATAGCCTGTCTAACACTGGTAATAAGCAATATGGCAACACGATTATCATGTTGTGTTTGTAATAACCAAACAAAGGAACTAACAGAGGCGCCATTGTCTGGCAGCAGTGTTACTGAGCCCAGCGGCCATGAAGGAGATCACATTTTGTCGCGGTGTGAGGGGAAGGCGCATTTTTTGGCGTGACGAGATGAAAGAAAACTAAACCTACATCATTGTCTAAGTTTCCAACCGGGCCGCCCATTGTAACTTTAGATTATAAATCCTCAATACATTCAAACTTGTATCAACAGTGGCTAATTCCTGGTAGGACACCAGGCTGCCACTACATTGGGTGAAACCCTGAACTGTAATCTGTTACAGTTACTGCGAAATATTGTGTAATCAAATTAGTGACTGACCTGCAGCATCCATACGTTGAGTCAGCAGTGTGAGTGCAGAGATCTTCTCCAAAGATTAGAGTAGATATACCTAGTTTTGAAAAGTGAATTGTATCCTTTAATAGTGAATGAAATGACGTTGTGTTCTGTTGTATGACAGGTGCCACCTGCGTCTTGAAGAAGAAGTTCTCGGCCTCCCAGTTCTGGAAGGACTGTAGGAAACATGACGTCACTGTTTTCCAGTATATTGGTGAACTGTGCAGGTACCTGTGCAACCAGCCCAAGGTAATCTGGTCATCATTCAGCTGGGAGGGACTACATCCTGCCTGTTAATGCATGGACACGCTCACAGCAACAAGACGCTTCCTTTCTGCTTAATTTTGCTTTAAAATTGCTATTAAAGGAGCTCTAAGCCTGGTTGGGTGACGTTAGGCAGGCAGCTAGCAGATAGTGAGGAGATGTTTTTACAGTGTGTTCAGGGGACAGGCAGCTAGCAGATAGTGAGGAGATATTTTTACAGTGTGTTCAGGGGACAGGCAGCTAGCAGATAGTGAGGAGATGTTTTTTACAGTGTGTTCAGGGGACAGGCAGCTAGCAGATAGTGTGGAGATGTTTTTTACAGTGTGTTCAGGGGACAGGCAGCTAGCAGATAGTGAGGAGATGTTTTTTACAGTGTGTTCAGGGGACAGGCAGCTAGCAGATAGTGAGGAGATGTTTTTTACAGTGTGTTCAGGGGACAGGCAGCTAGCAGATAGTGAGGAGATGTTTTTTACAGTGTGTTCAGGGGACAGGCAGCTAGCAGATAGTGAGGAGATGTTTTTTACAGTGTGTTCAGGGGACAGGCAGCTAGCAGATAATGATGAGATGTTTTTTACAGTGTGTTCTGGGGACAGGCAGCTAGCAGATAGTGAGGAGATGTTTTTTACAGTGTGTTCTGGGGACAGGCAGCTAGCAGATAGTGAGATGTTTTTTACAGTGTGTTCTGGGGACAGGCAGCTAGCAGATAGTGAGGAGATGTTTTTTACAGTGTGTTCAGGGGACAGGCAGCTAGCAGATAGTGAGGAGATGTTTTTTACAGTGTGTTCTGGGGACAGGCAGCTAGCAGATAGTGAGGAGATGTTTTTTACAGTGTGTTCAGGGGACAGGCAGCTAGCAGATAGTGAGGAGATGTTTTTTACAGTGTGTTCTGGGGACAGGCAGCTAGCAGATAGTGAGGAGATGTTTTTTACAGTGTGTTCAGGGGACAGGCAGCTAGCAGATAGTGAGGAGATGTTTTTTACAGTGTGTTCTGGGGACAGGCAGCTAGCAGGTAGTGAGGAGATGTTTTTTACAGTGTGTTCTGGGGACAGGCAGCTAGCAGATAGTGAGGAGATGTTTTTTACAGTGTGTTCAGGGGACAGGCAGCTAGCAGATAGTGAGATGTTTTTTTACAGTGTGTTCAGGGGACAGGCAGCTAGCAGATAGTGAGGAGATGTTTTTTACAGTGTGTTCTGTGGACAGGCAGCTAGCAGATAGTGAGATGGTTTTTGATAAGATAATGTAGATTTATAGATGGATGGATAGACAGATAGATAGATGGGCTTTACAAATCAAAATTTGAAAATTACTCTGTTACAAGCAGCAACTTAGAAGAACATACACACATACTCACTCACGCACACATGAAACACAATCCATATACTAGAAATAATAAATAAGATTATGAGGATTAAAATAAGATAGCAAAGATAAAAATGCCAGAACTACTGAAAAACTATACTTAAAGGAATGAAAAAAATGGAAATGGAAATACAAGTGTGGAATAACATTTTTCAACATACATACATAGTATATATAACAAAATAAAATATGTGTACTAAAAATAGATATAGTCACGCTAGTGTGCCTGCATTCTGGCAACATGTCTGGTTAGTTTTCACAGTGATTGCTTTCTGTGGGATTGTTGAATGTGAGTTTGAAGTAAAGTTAGTTAGGGATGACACCCAAGCCATTGATCTCCAAACTACCTTAACGTTTCCCTCTCTCCACTTTCATCCTATTCCATTGCTGATGTCTCAACATGACGTGCTGTCCTGTTATTCACATGTAATTTGTTATCCACACACCAGGCTACTAAGCAGATAATCCACATAGTGTGCCATGCCACTTAATGAATGACAGAGTAAGTGAGTTGGAGTTGACTGTAGGCAGACTGGTTTTCTCTGGAGAGAGGCGTCTTTACAGTCACTGCTACTTGTGAGTCACTGGAGTAAAGTTGTGCACTACTGTGGCAGAAGGACAAGCAGGGTCTTTGTTTTCATGTTTGTGTACTCCCATGGTGGACACGTTGACGTGCACGCACACACAGTGTGAGGGCCCAGGACATCCCGTCTTGAGGCTGGATTCAAAGTCCTCTTTGTCCCCTGTCCCTCTGTTATTTGACTGTGTGGGTGGAAGGCTGGCCATGACTGTCCTCAACACTGATTTGCAAATTAAAGATGTGGACACAAACAGCAGATAAGCTGATAAGCCCTTTTTCACCAGGTCAATGTGTGCACACAAGCGTGAGGACCAATTACTGCCTGTATGCGCTCATTATGCACAATGTGCAAATACCTCAGAACTCTTCACAGAAGACACAAATACACCAAGCGTCTTCTGTGGCTTTGCTGGATCATTGTGCAGAGACCAAGAATGAACTGTTCATAGTATACTTATTTAGACTTTACATGCCAACGTAGTCATTGTAGGACTCACTGTAGTTTTTTAGATTTAAATTTCCCATATTATGTTTATTTTCATTTGTACTTTGATTTTCTAGTAGAAAATGTTAACATGCTTTAATGTAAAAAAACACACTATTTTTCTAAAAATGCCAGTCTAAATATAACCATATTTCCCTTCGTCTAAAACGCTTCATTGTAGTGCCTGTCTCTTTAAGACCCCCTCTGAAAAGCCCAGTCTGCTCTGATTGATCAGTGGTTCAGGATCTTCAGCATCTTCACTCTCTGGGTTTTTGCACCGTCATTGCAGTCGGGGGATGAATTAAAGCACTGTAGCGCCACTTTCTACCTATGAATAGTACAGTTGTGACATCACAACCGTACAGGAAGTCCCGACGTGCACTTCTCTGTGGATTGAGTATATTGATACATTCACAGTATCTATATAGCACCTAGACTACCTAATAATCAATAAGGAATTAAAATCTTACTTTTTACAATACGGGACCTTTAATGAAATCAAAATCTTAATTAAAGAAGGTGAGGAATCCTGTCAGTACTTCGTGTCTCCTCGATCCCCCGACTTGTGACCCAGAAATCATTCTCATAAAAAACATTGTCTTTGCTCTGAAATGTATATTGATAACATTGGCTTATCTATAAGCAGCTGGTTTCATTTTTGCAACTGATTTCCAGCTCATAGCAGGTTGTATTTTGTGTTGATGTGTCACTGACGTAATCACGATGTGTATTAACCTGGGATTATTATTTGTTTGTTGAGAAATGTTGAGCTGATGTCATCCCATCCTTCTGCCCGCATCAGACAGACGAGGATAAGGTTCACAAGGTGCGGATGGGAGTCGGGAACGGTCTGCGGCAGGACGTCTGGCGGGAGTTCCACAGTCGCTTTGGGAACGTCCGGATGTGCGAGGTGTACGGCTCCACCGAGGGAAACCTGTGTTTCATGAACCATATTGGCAAGATCGGAACTGTGGGCCGCTCCAACTTCTTCTACAGGGTGAGTACTGCAAGAAGGGAAGAGGTAAGAGTGAATGTCCCATGTTACACACGCTGGTTGCTTGACTTAGGGGATTTAAATAGGGCATATTCAAATATTCCATGCTTGGATTGAAAGAGAAAGAAATCTTCTCAGGTGCGTAAAGTCCAGATCAGACCAAAGATTCGAGACCAGATGGAATTTGCAGCTTCTTCCAACGCGGCGCTCTGCAGCATCCTGAATGTGTGCTGGGGAAAATATCTGGGAACCTGAGGTGATTAGGGGGGTTTAGGTTGTAATGCCCTTGCCAGTGCAATGATTGTTCTCTTGTTTTCGGTGTAGCTCCTGTTCAAGTATGACCTGATAAAGTATGACATGGTGAAGGATGAACCAGTCACCGATCAGAATGGTTTCTGTCAGCGAGTGGAAATGGGTAAGAGTCAAAGAACATTTCCACAAAAGGATTCTCTTTCTTGTTATTCTTTGAAAGCTGACTTCACCTGACAGTGATAGGGTTGATTTGAGACTTTCCGTCCCATGTCTCTTCTCAGGCGAGACGGGGCTTTTGCTGTCCAAGGTGGGCGCCACCAGCCCCTTCTTTGGCTACGCTGGGAGCAAGCAGCTGACGGAGAAGAAGCTGATGAGGAACGTGTTTGTGAAGGGCGACGCCTACTTCAACACGGGCGACCTCATGGCTGAAGACCTGGAGGGCTTCATCTGTTTCAGGGACCGGGTGGGAGACACCTTCAGGTACACCGTCACCTCTAACCCTCGGCTTGTCTTCCCGTCGACCATGAGCTTGTTGTCCTACCGATTTTGTTTTTTTTGGGCGGCGGGGGGGCTTTTCCGACGTGTTTGTCCCTTTTTGTCGATGTTTTTTTAAATGTATTTGTCCCTTCTCATAATGCTTTTTAAAAAATTCATTGTCAATAAACCTAATTTTTAGGACATATCAAATTTTCGAGTCAAAAAAGCTGATATTTGGAATGATTTTGACTAATAGTTAAGATCAGAGGATGGTGAGTGCATCCCCGACTGTCAAAGTTTAGTCAGGATACGGTTTTAAAACCATTTCAACATTTTTACATGCTTTTATATGCAAATTGAATAAAAAACCTTGAGTTGTCTGCAACAGTACACACTCTGTAAAGGCAGCTGCAGTACACACTAAAAGTAATACTTCTGGAACACATGTATATAGTCTTTATAATCCCTGCTCACCATGCTCATGACAATAGAGTAGATCAGATAGACTTACATTGATCCCAAACTGGGAATTTATCGTGCTACTGCAGCCGAATATCAGACACAGAGCACACATACACAATATACAAGAACTAATAAATAGAATACAAGTATTCAAAAGAAGAAAAAGAATGTACAAACATGTATACATGCACCACTTAGTATTTTTAAGATGTAAGTAAAATCTATGTTTGTGCAAGTATTGTGATGTAAATAAGACTTATCTGTATAAGATACAGCCGTTACATTATACATTATCTTTAACACTCAGTGATAAAGTGATAAAACGTATCGCCTGTGGTAGGAATACAATAAATAAATAAAAATATACGACCGGGTACAGAACATGGTCCAGGAAGACCTCGGCAGATGTTAGCGAGACGTTCTCAGCTGCAGGCGGACTTCAGAGAGGGAACATGAAGTCCTGTGGAAGTGGAACCACGCTCCAGCAGCCGCCCAGCATTGTTTTTTTAATTTAATTTTCAGTTTTATATCTAGGACAGCACTTGCACTGTTAATCATCATCTTGTTTCCCTGACTTCAGGTGGAAGGGTGAAAATGTAGCAACGACGGAGGTGACAGAGACGCTCGGGATGGTGGATTTTATCCAAGAAGTCAATGTATACGGAGTAGAAATACAAGGTGTGTGTACTGCTCATCACCGTCAGCCAACAAGCCTCTGGAAGCTTCCAGTATAGGTGTTTTCAGAATAATCCTCCCCTAATACTGCACCACATATAATAACTTTATTATTGCAATCGTTTCCTGCTGGTGAGCTGGACAATGACGAGTCTAAACCAGGTTGTGTCCTCAGGGCACGAGGGCAGAGCGGGCATGGCGGCCATGATCGTACGACCGGGACACGCGTTCGACGGGAAGAAGCTGTTTGATCACGTGGCGAGGGAAATCCCAGCGTACGCTCGGCCCCTCTTCATCCGGCTCCAGGTAACACAGCAGAGACACGCTCACTGAACTCAGTAGGTGTCAGGCACTGATCCATAGGTGTAAATCCCAGGGGGGTCAGGGGTCAGAACCCCCCCTCTAAGGGTTGTCCACCTCTAGAAATATCATTAAAAACATGCTGGGTATTGTAAATATAATGATTTCTACTTAAATATCTGTGTAAGTAGTAAAACAATCTAAACCCCCAAAAATGCTTTTTAAGTTTAGTAAATGCTTTAATAAATGCTTGCTTTGTTAGTGTAATGCAACATTACCTGGCTTCTTGGATAGAAATGCACTCACTACTAATGTTGTATATGTGAACTGATATTAGGATTAATATTGAATATCTACAGGTTGTGTTTGTGGCAGATCAGTAGCTTTGCTGCAGTTAAATATATATCCTCTGTCCCAGACAAAACCTAATATTTATGTAGAGGACGCAAGATCATTTTATAATTATAATATGACCTCATGGTGAAACTATGAACCTAACTCCTATTTAGACATCTGACGTTAAAGATTTGTGTTGTTGATGCCCAGATAAAATGACAGAAATAAGAAAAAACAACATAAGATGCTTTTTAAGTACACCAAAATTTTAAGTAAGTACAAAAAGTCCTCATATCAAGACAGTTTGGTGACATCTGTATAAGAATGTGTGCTTATGGAAATACTAACGTTACTATGCCACAGGCAACATAAAGAACTGTGGAACAGGGGGACCAAGGACAGTCAGGTCTAGAGTCTCAGGTAAGGAACAAGGAGACCAGGGACAGTCAGGTCTAGAGTCTCAGGTAAGGAACAGGGGGACCAGGGACAATCAGGTGTAGAGTCTCAGGTAAGGAACAAGGAGACCAGGGACAGTCAGGTCTAGAGTCTCAGGTAAGGAACAAGGGGACCAGGGACAATCAGGTGTAGAGTCTCAGGTAAGGAACAAGGAGACCAGGGACAGTCAGGTCTAGAGTCTCAGGTAAGGAACAGGGGGACCAGGGACAATCAGGTGTAGAGTCTCAGGTAAGGAACAAGGAGACCAGGGACAGTCAGGTCTAGAGTCTCAGGTAAGGAACAAGGGGACCAGGGACAATCAGGTGTAGAGTCTCAGGTAAGGAACAAGGAGACCAGGGACAGTCAGGTCTAGAGTCTCAGGTAAGGAACAGGGGGACCAGGGACAATCAGGTGTAGAGTCTCGGGTAAGGAACAGGGAGACCAGGGACAGTCAGGTCTAGAGTCTCAGGTAAGGAACAGGGAGACCAGGGACAGTCAGGTCTAGAGTCTCAGGTAAGGAACAGGGAGACCAGGGACAGTCAGGTGTAGAGTCTCAGGTAAGGAACAGGGGGACCAGGGACAGTCAGGTCTAGAGTCTCAGGTAAGGAACAAGGAGACCAGGGACAGTCAGGTCTAGAGTCTCAGGTAAGGAACAGTGGGACAAGGGACAGTCAGGTCTAGAGTCTCAGGTAAGGAACAGGGAGACCAGGGACAGTCAGGTGTAGAGTGTCCGGTAAGGAACAGGAAGACCATGTTATGGAGGTTCTTGAGTGGTGGACCCAAAATTAGAGGCGGAAACTGAAGGTAGTTTTGATGATTTGATGAATCCAGAAATGCACAAAAACAAAAAGGAGTCCTGGAACCAAGCAGGAAAAAAACAGGACCCAAAAATAAAGTACAAGTAAAAACAGAAAACACAGGACCACTAACATGACCCAGGAAGACTACGCAGTAACACTACGATGATCTGACCACGGATTAGGGGACACCAGGACTAAATCCAGAGGGTAACGAGGTAACAAGAGGCAGATGACACTAGGGCTGGGAGACAGGTGGAAGACATCAGGTAATCCCAGGAGAGGGAACTCACAGGAAGTAAAACTAAGGGGGACGATATGTAGTTTCCATCCATCAGGGGCAGAACAGGCTTAGGGTGACACCACTGACCTCAGCTGGGGGAATGTGTAACCGCACCACAGTGAGTTACACTTACATGGAATTTGCCTTAGTGAATGTTGCATACATAAACAAACAAATATATTTAACATTAATAGCAACAACCAATAAATAAAAACCAGAAAAAGAAACAAATATCTACATAATAGCTGTTTAGCATCAGAAAAAGGTGGCTGAATGGATTGAGTGCAGAATGTGAAGAAAATATATGGATGTGCAATGGGCAGATGCAAAGTCCAGAGTAAAAGTTAGGTTCTATCTGCCAGAGAGCTGTGGAGATAAGTCTAGCTACACCACAGATACATCCCGGGAGGAAATAAACATTACTTTTATTACCGTAAAACAAACTTCTATCACAGTTGACAGAAAGCTCTTGGTCTGTCTAACCACTCTGGTCTTTAGTGAAATAAACCCTTAATTCACCCATTTACATGTGGAGATATGCTACTCTATACACGCTAAAAGTAGTGATTATTTACATGGAGTCTGGTGGAGATATGCTGCTCTATACACGCTAAAAGTAGTGATTATTTACATGGAGTCTGGTGGAGATATGCTGCTCTATACACGCTAAAAGTAGTGATTATTTACATGGAGTCTGGTGGAGATATGCTGCTCTATACACACTAAAAGTAGTGATTATTTACATGGAGTCTGGTGGAGATATGCTGCTCTATACACGCTAAAAGTAGTGATTATTTACATGGAGTCTGGTGGAGATATGCTGCTCTATACACGCTAAAAGTAGTGATTATTTACATAGAATCTGGTGGAGGTATGCTGCTCTATACACGCTAAAAGTAGTGATTATTTACATAGAATCTGGTGGAGGTATGCTGCTCTATACATGCTAAAAGTAGTGATTATTTACATGGAGTCTGGTGGAGATATGCTGCTCTATACACGCTAAAAGTAGTGATTATTTACATGGAATCTGGTGGAGATATGCTGCTCTATACACGCTAAAAGTAGTGATTATTTACATGGAGTCTGGTGGAGATATGCTGCTCTATACACACTAAAAGTAGTGATTATTTACATGGAGTCTGGTGGAGATATGCTGCTCTATACACGCTAAAAGTAGTGATTATTACATGGAGTCTGGTGGAGATATGCTGCTCTATACAAGCTAAAAGTAGTGATTATTTACATAGAATCTGGTGGAGGTATGCTGCTCTATACACGCTAAAAGTAGTGATTATTTACATGGAGTCTGGTGGAGATATGCTGCTCTATACATGCTAAAAGTAGTGATTATTTACATGGAGTCTGGTGGAGATATGCTGCTCTATACACGCTAAAAGTAGTGATTATTTACATGGAGTCTGGTGGAGATATGCTGCTCTATACAAGCTAAAAGTAGTGATTATTTACATAGAGTCTGGTGGAGGTATGCTGCTCTATACACGCTAAAAGTAGTGATTATTTACATGGAGTCTGGTGGAGATATGCTGCTCTATACATGCTAAAAGTAGTGATTATTTACATGGAGTCTGGTGGAGATATGCTGCTCTATACACGCTAAAAGTAGTGATTATTTACATGGAGTCTGGTGGAGATATGCTGCTCTATACAAGCTAAAAGTAGTGATTATTTACATAGAGTCTGGTGGAGGTATGCTGCTCTATACACGCTAAAAGTAGTGATTATTTACATGGAGTCTGGTGGAGATATGCTGCTCTATACATGCTAAAAGTAGTGATTATTTACATCATGGGTCTCAAACTCGCGGCCCGGGGGCCAATTGCGGCCCGCGGGAAGATATTTTGTGGCCCCCTACTTGACATCAAAGTTAAGTGTTAGTGCGGCCCGCGCGTTCTGAAACTTTGTCATTGCGCTTGTCACTTATGGGCTACCGTAGTAGTCTCCTGACAGCGGCGTAACGGTTGTCAAGCTAGCTAAGTACTCTTTGCGGCAAATGCCTGAGGTTTGACAATGTGAACTCTGTTGGGAAATGCACCAACCATATCAGATCTAGGGGTTTAAAGCACCGGCAGTTCCACGCCCTTTTTGGAGGAAATAGTTTTTTTTGGAATACTTGATGCGGCCCAGCCAAACCCAGACTCTACTTCCAGCGGCCCCCAAGTAAGTTGAGTTTGAGACCCCTGATTTACATGGAGTCTGGTGGAGATATGCTGCTCTATACACGCTAAAAGTAGTGATTATTTACATGGAGTCTGGTGGAGATATGCTGCTCTATACACGCTAAAAGTAGTGATTATTTACATGGAGTCTGGTGGAGATATGCTGCTCTATACATGCTAAAAGTAGTGATTATTTACATGGAGTCTGGTGGAGATATGCTGCTCTATACACGCTTAAAGTAGTGATTATTTACATGGAGTCTGGTGAGTTTGGTGATGGTGATGTCGGGGCTGTTTCATGTTAAACTAAAAGGATCTTACTCTTTAACTAAAAGGTCTAGCTCTGTAGGGATCCATCCCATAGAGTTGTCACACACTATAATGATAATCTGAGTCTGTCAGCAGCAATAACAGAACTTTTACCGTGAACACACTATGTAGGGAACTATTTCTGTGATAGGGAACGGTTCTAACACATCTAATGGCATCCACAGCTATGAGCAATGAGAAATCAGCTAAAGTAGCTACTGTAGATAGATCACTGTAGGTCCCAAATGGAATGTTCAACAAAACATTTGCCAGTTCATGTTCAAATTGTATGTATTGTATTATATTTCAGACTGAATCCTGGTGTTTCTTTCCTTTAGGAGGAGATGGAAATGACGAGCACCTTCAAGCAGCAGAAGTTCCATCTGGTTCAGAGCGGCTTCAACCCCGCCACCATCTCAGATCTTCTCTATGTGTTGGACTACTCCCAGGAGAGCTACATTCCTCTAACAGACAGTATCTACCAGAGCATCATCGCCGGAGAACGTAAGCTATAGAACTCCCCAAGTAAGGAAGAGATGACTCAGCTGGAATCAGTCGCACGCAGATGGATAGAACTGAGCTCTGCATGCTGCGGCGCGTCATACTCAGGAAACCAGCGGGCCTGCAGTCACGTTCAATGATCTACTGAAGTGTGAATGAAAAGCCATCGCCCGGTCCGTGAAGAGCAGCCATGATGACTTGATCAAATACTGTGAACAGTAATGTCGCTGAGATTTCTATGTTAAACAAAACATCACATTAGTAATGTGAACCTGAACGTATCACTATGAAATCAGCCTTATTTCACCGCCCACACATGCTAAGAAACATCTTATCAAAAAGCTCTTAATATGTATATCAATTCAGCAGATTGTGATGTTATTACACGGATTGGGCTAAATTAATAGATACATAATAAATGAATGAACTGTTCCATATAGTATTTTTAATGTCTTTCTTCAAAGATTAGGGGGGTAAATTATCCATTAATAGTTCTCATAAAATTAAATTAAAGTGCCTTATTGACATCCGTACTGAAGGATTAATTGATACAATAGTTTATGAAAATGAAGAATCATACATGTGGTTTGTAACTTACAAACTAAATAATGGTTCACAGATATGTTTTTGCTGCTTTGCTGTCAAACTGCTGAACATGTCTTTTATTTTAGTTTATCTTGAGAGTTTTTTTTATGGCGTCAGATTTGTGTTGCTATAAAACCCGAGTATTCAACAATCGGTGTATATGTGTGATAAATAGAAGCATATGCCTAT
Organism: Etheostoma spectabile; assembly: GCF_008692095.1. Taxonomy (NCBI): domain Eukaryota; kingdom Metazoa; phylum Chordata; class Actinopteri; order Perciformes; family Percidae; genus Etheostoma; species Etheostoma spectabile. The sequence goes on from NW_022603256.1 coordinate 34,322, forward strand.
TCCACGTTCACATCGAGTAAATCTACCCGCCTCGTAGGAAAAGGAATAAAAAACAAAAAAAGCAAGATTTAAGTTAAACTAAATTAACCACATTTGTAACCCTCAAAGAGCATTACAAACCAATTTCTTAAAAACCTCAAAAGAGGTACACATTTAAAAATGTATATTCCATAATTTTACCCCAACAATAGAAATACATCTTTTCATTTCTTTGTTTGCTTTTTGAAAAGTAAACTACCTAAAAATACCTACCTAATATTCACTTTGAAAAACCCTTTGGATACTCTGAACATTATCTGCATTATGATAAAACAAATGCTTCAATTTCATAACCTTTACCTGTCAGAGCGCGCATGGCAGACGTGCTTTTGTGTGAAATAGTATCATTTATGATGTTAGTATGTTTCATCTCACTCGCGACGTAAATGTGACGCCATAGTTTTTACTCAATAAGCAAATTCTCCCAATACGTTGACCAATCACGGCACACACCTAATGTGTTTAATTCATATTAATTATGAAACAAAATAGTCACATATTGTCTTGACTGTGAACAGATCTTTAGCAGTATCACATATTGTTTTAACTTCTGTAAAAGTTCTCATTCCATGTTTAATTTATTTTAATCTGTTTATTCTGGTCTTTTTTAGCTACTGTACATGTATCTACAGACCTTCGTGCTTAGGTTGGGGGAGGGGGGGGTGTTGACTGTTGGATAATAACTACATTAACATGGAAGGTTCATGGAGAGCTGATATTTGAACCATCATCCACGATAAACTAGCTTTTTCACCAGTGCTCTCATCCTGGATTTCCATGACTAATACCAGCCGATGATTTCGGTGTTTCAATCAGGAGAGACATGTTTGCACATATGTAAATAAGGTTTATTGTACAGCTCTATAAAATGTAGGAGCAGGAGCCGAGGACTGGATGTGGAGGGGGGGGTGGAGCCGAAGTAGATGACTGGAGGAGGGAGGGGGAGGGTTGCACTCTATTCCTGCAACAACAGCTGATAGCAAAGGGAGAAACCGATTTAAAGCAGGGTTGTGACTGTGATTGGCCCTTGTAATTTGTGTAGGATTCTGATTGGTTAAGCAGGAAGGGGAACGCCTCCACCAGCTGATTCCATTTAGGAATAGAGCATTGATTAAACTAGGTCTTCCTGAAGGATTTACACTGAGCTACTTATCTTTGAGATGAGCATGTTAGCTTCAATGCTAGTTGTTCCTAAAATCCACAATGTCTCCTCTTGGACATTGTCCATTTCTGTCTTTGCCCTGGACACACACCTGAGCTTCTGGAACATAATGAATTCCGCCTGGACCACATTTTTTGTTTTAGTGTGTATGTGACTGATGGAACAACAATCTTTGAAACTGGTCCAGTATTAAGCAAGAATGCTGTGACTGGCAGCCCCAGACCGGGCTGCAATGTACCCCTGTGACCAACTCCGATTATTATTATTAACCCTATTAATGAACTCTGTTATTCTAAGTGTCTGACAACATTACCTCCAGAAACAGCTCTAAGAATGCTAGCGCTAAACCCACCAGACTCCATTTAAAAAAGCAATACTTTTAGCGTGTATAGAGCCAACATATTGTCACATTACATTGGTAAACTAGACCAAAACTAGAGTTGGGATTGTTGGAAAAGTGGAACGCCGAACCAAAACGGCTTTTCATAGTTTGATTGTGTCTGCCGACTTTGAATGAAGTGAATTTTACAATGCTAAACATTATTTACCTGGAGACCAGTGGCTTTAGCGAACGCAATTTCACAGACTTTTCGCATCAAGTCTGGTGATAATGTACGTATTTTAAGGGTTTTGAAACTAGGTCCACAAACAATGACTCGCTAGCGCCCTCTACAAAGTTAAGAAGTTTGAGCCCCTGCAGTACGTTTAACGTAGAGTCACGAAACTTGGTACACATATGTAGCATGTTAGGACGGACATAAAACTCCATTGGAGCCCCCCCCCCCCCTAAACCCAACAGGAAGTCCGCCATTTTGAATTGTGTCCAGGCCTGAGGACGTTTACAGACCAAAATCGATTTTGGTCATAGTGCCCCCCCGTGGCAACAGGAAATCCTTGCCCACTTACTCAGGCCACGCTCCCTTTCATAACATTTGAACTATTTAAGGTAGAGTCTTGTGTGAGTTATCTTTGAACTCAGCAGAGACTTCCTCCTTCATTGGTGATGGTTTTGCCCGCCCCCTATGCTTTAGCCACGCCCCTTTTCATAGCTAATGAACTGTATGATATAGAGTCTTGTGTGAGGTGGCATTGAAGTCAGGAGTTCCCTTTTCATTGGTGAGGATTTGCAGGTGTCTGAACGTTGTGCAAATACACGGTCGAAAGGAGCGGCGTCCGCCAGTACCCCCGACGTGAGAGGAAGCCCGAGGGCCCGTCCAATGCTGCTTGCAGCTATAATTTTAATTGTATCCAAAACTCAATGAGCTGTTGCAGAAACAAGCGCAGCGTGAAGCAATAAAGCAAAAACTGTCAGATAACTGTAGTGCAGTAAATATTAGGCTACAGCATTTTGTTCTGAGGTGTAGGGGAGTACAAGAATGAAGTAGCAGACAATGAAAAATCCTCAAAATTGTCCGTAAGTACCAGCCTGGAAATCCAGACCCCCGAGGTTACCCCGGAAGTGAGCATTAATGTCGGTCTGCAGCAAAATAAATACCACCACGGTCTGAAAGCTGAAGCGGGAACGCTATCTGTATGTTTCCGTAAACCTTTTAACCTGGACATTTAAGGCTGTGGGCATGTTCATTATTGTCATTATATTGCTGAGTTTATGAAATCAGAGCAGTCCTCAAATATTTGACTCAAACTAAGTTAAACCATGTAATCTGTTATGCTACTTCAGTACACTTTTGAAGCAGATATTACTGAGACCATTGCAGAAAATACTTAAAGGGATAGTTCAGTGTTTTGAAGTGGGCTCATCTGAGTTATCCATCCAGTCTCCATTTCTAGGGTTATCGATATTTCCTCTGGTAAACACATACACTGTTTCACTCAGGGGTATAGGTATACAGTCTCCTCCAAAAGTATTGGAACTGCAAGGCACATTCCTTTGTTTTTGTTGTTCACTAAGGACATTTGGGTTTAGGATCAAACGATGAATATGAGACAAGAGCTTTTATTTCCTGGTATTTACATCTAGATGTGTTAAAGGACATGTCACCCTTTGTATTAGACCACAGCATTTTTAGGTGAGCAAAAGAAATGGAACAAATTATCTTAAAGTGCATAACATATAATATTTGGTAGCATAACCCTTGCTGGCAATGACTGCCTCAAGCCTGCACCCCTCGACATCACCAAACTGGAGTATGTGTGCACCTGCTCTATCTACTGAACCAACCCGGCCACATTCATATATTCATCTTTTGATCTTAAACCCAAATGTCTTTAGTGAACAACAAAAACAAAGAAATATGCCTTTTGGAGGGGACTGTATAAGTTTGATGCACTTGTTTTATTATTTCATTCCTACTGCTGTAACATGGTCTTTCTGATGTCATCATCCTCCATTCAGTCTCCAACCGGTGCCCCTGTCAGAGGAAATACATGTTGGTCTACTCCATGCACACGCATGCTGGTTTTGATGTTATTAACATGTGGCGGTAGCGGTGGGTTCGACTCCGACCTGAGGTCCTTTGCTGCATGTCATTCCCCCTCTCTCTCCCCTTTCATATCTTCAGCTGTCCTATCAAAATAAAAGCCTAAAATGCCCAACATAATCTTAAAAATTAAACAATAAAATTGTGGGAAATCTATAAAATCTATTTCCTTCCGTACGTGCGTACGACATATACTCCATACTGTGGCGGAACACTTCCTGTTGGTTTCATTCAGGAGCCAATGAGGATGTAAATATGACATTGTTACTGGGTCAAGGACAATGTCAAGCTACATGTGTGAAGGGGTTATTTATTCACTGCTGCTCCTTATATTCCCACTTTACTTACATACTGTAAAATACAAGAATACAAGTTACAGTGCAGTCACTTTAATTAAATTAAAACAGAAAAGTCTTCAGCCTTGATTTCAAAGAACTGTTTGTTGCAGCAGACCTGCACTTTTCTGAGAGTTAGTTCTAGATCTATGGAGCGTAGACAGTGGCCGCTGCTTCTACCTGTTAAGTTCTGACTCTGGGGACAGAAAGCAGAGCTGACCCAGACCAGCTGGGAGCTCTGGGGGGGTTCAGCAGATCAGACTTGTACGGGCCCTACTGGGGCGATGCTAGATTAATTGTATTTGACTTTTTAGTGTGCAGTACTAAAGCTAATATACCCCCCACCCCAACAATGCTAATCATATATATATTATAACCCCATAACTCCCACTAGATGACAGTTGGCGTGTTGATTTGAACCAGCAGATGGCGCCAACATGTAAGTAAACAGCAAGTACAGGCCCTTTACCAAGTACTGTTAGCTACCGGTATAAGTACCCATTGTGCCGTGTGCAATCATATATGACATTACATCTTTAAATGTAATCATTGTTCTGCTTGATATGCAACATTCTGGGATGGCTTTGGAATTTTCTTACTGACTTTTTTAGGGCTTTATGTCAACCAAACTGTAAGTGAGAAGACTAGATGAAACATTGAAACATGCAATACTACAGTCAAAAATGTTGTAATGGCATGTAATCTGTAAACTCTACATGTCTGGCCCTTGATGTGATTCTCATGTTCCATTTTCCTTAGTGATGTTGAGTTTGACACCGCTGCTGTAAAGTGAGGGGAAATATCATTTATTCCAGCTAAGTAAGGTCCCTTTAACTAAACCTGATCCAAACCATGCCAATCACTAAGGTGAAGAATTGTAACCATCACAACGTGATTGACAAAGATATGTGAATGTCCAATTTCCAAAAGAGATCCATGCAGCACCATGATACAAAGTCTACGTTCCTGGATCAAGGTGAAATCGACCCTGGGTAGAGACCATTTGTCAGCGTTTACATGTAATTTTGGATGTAATCAGTAATTTAATTGTTCTCTATTGTAACACAATTGGACAAATAACACAGAAACTATTTGAGTGGAGAGATACCATGAGGGAGAATGGAGAAAAAAGTTAATTAGTTGAATACGCCAGTGTTATGGTGTTATAGTTACAGAATCTGTGGCTGGAGAATTACATCAAATGTTTCGCAAATATTCTGCAGATAAAAGAAAACTGAAAAGAAACTGTCAACACGCCGGCAGATCAGCGCACACACCAACACACAAGTATACCCTTCAGACCACTAACGTAGCACAACAAGCCACTCTTGACATATTAACATCTTAAAGGGCACCATCAATATTGACATCCATAATGTTTACTGTGATTCAAAGTTCCCCCCGATCAGAGAACTGCTGGCTGTGCTGCTGTGTGTGTAAGCTGACTCATCAGTTCATGTTATTTTTATGCATTCACATCATATTAATGCATGTCACTAACTGAGCTTCTTCCCCCGAGTCCCTGTGCGTTCCCTCCTCGGATTGTGGTGGCACCAGGATCCCGGATCCACGCAGGGTCGCTATCTTTAGCCTAACTGCCACAAACAGGTGGTCCATAGAAGACCACAGCTAATGGTTGTCCCAGAGCCATGCTGAATGAATCTCTTTGAATAGTGTCAGTTATGGTTTCTTTTTATTCCACGTCTCGTAGACTAGCATTGTTGTTGCAGGGCATCTGGAAATGGGAGCACTGCTAACTATGTGCTAATAGTCTTACCCTGTTCCTAGAGGTCATGGTGACACGAGAGGCTGAAGCTTCCGCCTCATCCCAGAAATACAAATCCACTCTGACATCCTTAAACTTAAAGTTAATACCAAAAATGTGAATAAATACAACCTCCATCTATAATTGTTAGACGTATTTGTCTCCATAGAAAGTCCATCAAATATATGACACATCATTTTGTAGAGTCATTTAACATCTCCCCCTGCAGTTAGTTCTAACTTGTGGCACTGTTTCACCACAGCTCCTCGGTCCCCTTACAGCTGGGAGGAGGCAGGACTAGGTGGAGGGATTATATCTCCAACCTGGCCTGGGAACGCCTCGGGACCCCCCCAGTCGAAGCTGGTTGATGTGGCTCGGGAAAGGGAAGTTTGGGGTCCCCTACTGAAGTTGCTCCCCCCGTGACCCGACACCGGATAAGTGGACAAAGATGGATGGATGGGTGGATGGATGGGTGGATGATGGATAGATGGATTAGTACTTTTACTGCAGGATGTGATTACTTCTTCCGTCTCTAACCGAGTTGTTCTATTTTGTTAAAGCTGGTCTGAAATGTGTTTGTGCGGACTAACAGGGGAGGTCATGAAGCCCAGTACTGTAGACTCACTGCAGGGGTCCATCTGCAGACCTGCTGCTTTAGACATAGTCAACCTGAACCTGATTACCCTCGGCGGGAGGTCATCCAACGCTTACCCAAAGCGTCTCCAAGGGTCTGAACACTTCCAAGTTTGTGGTGACTGACGTTGCTCTCTCTGATCATTCCTGTGTTTTCTTTTCAGTAGCACTATCTCTGGGCCCAAAAGTGTCCAAACAAAGATAATCAGAAAACGGTATATCACTGAAAACCACAGTGAAACATTTATTCAGCTTTTCTCCTCCACACCCGCCCTCTCTGGGCTCTCAGTCACTGAGCTTGTAGATAATTTCAATTGTAAAATTACAAATATTATTGATGCCATTGCTCCCACTAAGGTCAAAGTTGTCTCTGGTAAGAAAAGATCTCCATGGAGAAATGTCCTACTGGTGAGAACAGAAAAAAGAGAGTGTAGGAAAGCTGAACGAAGGTGGCGAAAAACAAATCTCCTGGTCCATTATAACACCTATAAAGAGAGACTTCGCATTTATAATTTGGAACTAAGGAATGCAAGGCGGTCCTTCTTCTCTGATATTATTTCTAGAAACAATAATAATTCACGTGCTTTGTTTGTACTGTTGATAGGTTAACAAACCCTCCAGGACCAGTAGCATCTGAACTTTTATCTACCAAGGCCTACAATGACTTTGCATCCTTCTTCAAAGAAAAAAATTCATAAGATTAGACAAACAGTCTGTGCCTCCATATCAAGTTCAGGATATATCAAGCAAAACTAGTTCCAATGTGACGAATTTCAATCAATCATAAAAACCTAGAGGACATTATACAACATCTGAAATCCTCCTCCTGTTGCCTTGATATTCTACCAACGGGTGTTTTCAAAAATGTTTCGACTTGTTTGGCTTCTGATCTTCTACAGATTGTGAACACGTCTCTTCTTTCAGGTATCTTTCCACGGGCCCTGAAAACTGCAGTAATCAAGCCACTCTTAAAAAAGAACAATCTAGACACATCACTAATGAGCAACTATAGGCCGATATCAAACCTTCCGTTTTTAAGTAAAATCATTGAAAAAGCGGTTTTTCTACAACTCAGCCATTTCCTGTCACTAAACAACAGTTTTGATACCTTTCAGTCGGGTTTCCGACCACACTGAGACGGCTCTCGTCAAAGTCTTTAATGACATCCACCTTAACACAGAGAGTGGGAAAATTTCAGTCTTAGTATTACTTGATCTCAGTGCTGCATTTGACACGGTCGACCACGACATATTACTAGACCGATTGGAAAACTGGGTTGGCCTTTCTGGCTCAGTACTAAACTGGTTTGAATCCTACTTATAGAATAGGGATTACTTTGTGTCAATAGGTAATTATACATCTGAACATACAAATATGATGTGCGGAGTTCCCCAAGGCTCCATTCTGGGGCCTCTTCTGTTTAACATCTACATGCTTCCACTGGCTCAGATTATGGAAAACAACAAAATAAGTTACCATAGTTATGCGGACAACACACACATTTACATAACCTTATCGCCAGGGGACTATAGTCCAATACAAAAACTGACTAAGTGCATCGAACAAATTAACGGCTGGATGTGCCAGAACTTTCTGAAATTAAATGAAGGAAAAACTGAGGTGGTTGTTTTTGGAGCAAAAGAGGAACGATTAAAAGTCTGCGCTCAGCTTCAAAAACAATGTTAAAAACAACAGACAAAGCCAGAAATCTTGGTGTAGTCTTGGACTCAGACCTGAACTTTAACAGCCACATTACAATTACAAAGTCAGCCTACTATCACCTTAAGAATATATTAAGGGTTAAAGGACTTATGTGTCAACAGGACTTGGAAAAACTGGTCCATGCTTTCATCTTCAGTAGACTTGACTACTGTAACGGGGTCTTTACAGGTCTCCCTAAAAAATCAATCAGACAGCTGCAGCTGATTCAGAACGCTGCTGCTCGGGTCCTCACTAAGACCAAGAGACTGGATCACATCAATCCAGTTCTGAAGTCTTTACACTGGCTTCCTGTGCCTCAAAGAATTGATTTTAAAGTACTCTTGCTAGTTTATAAATCCCTTAACGGTTTAGGGCCAAAATACATTTCTGATCTGCTACTACACTATGACTCCCCCAGACCTCTCAGGTCATCTGGGACAGGTCTACTTTCTGTCCCCAGAGTCAGAACTAAACAAGGGGAAGCAGCATTCAGTTTCTATGCTCCTCATATCTGGAATAAACTCCCAGAAACCTGTAGATCCGCTGCTACTCTCAGTTCTTTTAAATCAAGGCTGAAGACCTTTCTTTTTGATGCTGCCTTTCTTTAAATTATGTTCTTTTAATGTTTAATTTCTTATGCTGCACTGTAACTTTTATTCTTGTGTTTTATGTGTCTTAATGTTCTTATTTTAATTCACGTGTTTTATCTGTTTTTATTTTTTTCAACTGATTTTGTGTAAAGCACTTTGAATTGCCCTGTTGCTGAAATGTGCTCTACAGATAAAGCTGCCTTGCCTTGCTTTGAGTTGCGCTATGAGGGGCTTTTGTCCAGTTCTTAAGGTAAAGTCTATCAGGTAAGGTATCACATGCCCTTCTGGAGGAGAACCAGAAAATAAGTTGGGGGACACGCTACCAAGCGGTCGGTATCTCTCCGTGCCTTTGTACGAAGCCACAGCGTAGATTTAATAAATCAAGCTTTAGTTTAACCTTTCACAGGCTATCTTTAACCTAACTGCCACAAACAGGGGTCCATGGAAGACCACGGCTAATGTTTGTCCCAGAGCAGAGCTGAATGAACTCTCTGAACTTCGGGGAATGGGAGCACTGCTAACTATGTGCTAATAGTCTTACCCTGTTCTTAGAGGTCATGGTGACACGAGGGGCTGAAGCTTCCACCTCATCCCAGAAACACAAATCCACTCTGACATCCTGGACTTTAAATAATTATCAAACTTAAAGTTAATACCAAAATGTGAATAAATGCAACCTCTATCTATAATTGTTAGACGTATTTGTCTCCATAGAAAGTCCATCAAATATATGAGACATCCTTTTGTGACAATGGAAATCACAGTTGTCAGATTGACACCACTCTAGCCTAATGGGGGGGGGGGGGGGGGGTGCCCTGCCTTGAGGCTGTGTCAGATGTTGGGAGGCAGCGTGAAAGTCACAGTGCCCTGCTGAGTAAAAGGCCACAGATATGGTCAAAACTAACTTAACACGGATGATACATAAACGCCACCACACCACCATGTAACATAGCACTCTGCAGGGAACTTCTGATGAAATATGTCATTCCCCTGACTGCACAGCTCAAATCAATACTTGCAGTTTAAAACGTGTGATTTTGATAGAGGAAAGTGTTCCCTGAAGTTAGCAGCTCAGTATTCCGTCACAGACACTCTAAGAAATATCTGTGTATTAACAGTAGTATGAATGTATATTTAACAGAAATTGTCCATAGAAGTGGTCAGTTGTATATTAGGTTTTTTTCCATTTTGAATTAGTAGTCTGTGTTCTCACAAATTTTGTCGGCTGCTCAGGGTTTGGGAGGTTAAAGTACACGCAGTCGCTTTTTTTGACATTTTGTTTCAGTTGTTTTTTTCGAACTTTGTGACACTTTTTCCAAGGTTTTTTTATGTTATGTTTTCAAATATTCTGTATTTAACTTATGGTAAGTTACACATAATTTCAATTTGTAGGGGCAAAGCTGATGTACAGTATTTCTCAGGGTGCAGACTGTGTGACAGTAACAGTACAGGGACTTTCACATTAAAGGTTAATAATGTGCTATATTAAAATTTCTCGCAATAACCACGAGACACAAAACAACCACAAACCGATCAAAAGTGAATAAAACGAGATGCAAAACAAAGCAAAAAACTCAAAATAGACATTTTGAAGTTGATGTGCTATGGTTGGGGTCCAGCTGGCCGTGTGTATTAGTTTTATTTATTAGTTTTCTATCGGCCTGCCCTGTCTGTCCCTGCTGTTGCCTGTTTTCCTCCCCCTCCCATGCTATTGGGCACGGTTGTCCCCAGAGGATCCGGTTCCCTTTGTCTGGTCTCCAGAAGCTTCTGCAGCCCTCGGCACTACAGTCAGCTTGTCCTCAGGTCACCATCCTCAGACCAGTGGGCAGACCGAGTGGGCCAACCAGGATCTGGGGGCGGCTCTTAGGTGTGCGGCGTACTGTATTCCTTCCACGTGGAGTGTCCATCTTCCTTGGGTTGAGTACGCGCACAACTCCCTTCCCAGCGGGGCCACTGGGATGTCCCCGTTTATGTGCGCTATGGGGTTCCAGCCTCTGCTTTTCCGTTCCCTAGAAGAGGAGGTGGCGGTCTCTCAGACTCCCTCCTGCTGAAGCCAGCTAACCACGCACACCTGAGTCTCATCTACAATCACCTGCTCCCGCCCCTCACAACTGCCTATTTCTACCACGTATTTCTGCCCCGGCTCTTCAACCCATCCTGGCGCGATCGTTGCTCCAGTCACGCTGGTGAAACCTGCTACAAGCAAACCTTCCTTTAGCTTTTCGTCTCTCTGTGTTTTCATGTACTTACCTCCTTTTGTTTTCTCCCCCCGCAGTCATCACCTCAAGGCTTCTCCTCTCGGTCCCCCTCCCACGGCGCCCCGCTTCCATCTGTCTCCGACTCCGTTCCCAGTTCCCGTTCTCTGCGTCCCGGTCCTTGGCGTCTTCCTTCCTACTTCCCTTCTCTCTTTAAATTAATCCTTTTATTTTTGGTGAGCCGTGCGTTTGAGTCCTTCTGTTCTCTTCATTACAGTGATGTGTGAATGCAGGAATGTGAAATGTGAGGTGAACATTTCTCCAGAAACCGAGACATACCAACCCTCCCCCATCTGTGTTCAAATCTACCAGTGTTGGAATGTAACTAAGTTCATGTATTCCAGTACTGTACTTCAGTCCAGTTGTTGAAGTACTTGTACTTTACTTGAGTCTTTTCTTTTCATGCCACTTTCTACTTTTACTCCGCTACATTTCAGAGAGAAATATTCTACTTTTTACTCATTACAGCTTTAATTACTAGTACTTTAGTTACTAGTTACTTTAGTTACTCCACTACATTCATCTGACAGCTTTAGTTCCTAGTTCCTTTAGTTCCTTTCCACATTAAGATTCCTGCCCACTAACCATGTGTAGTTTCTATAATCTGATGTCTTATTATAAAGTAACCTAGCAACAATATAAGGGCTCCAGGTCCAGCTGAGATGATGAGACCATGAAACACACAGCTGCTTGGATCCTTCACTCTTTTTAACATGAGAGGATTCTTCTTTACTATTAATACTTTGAAGCTTTAGTACATAACTTTTTTTATATTCATGAACGTCCATAAAGCTCCACACCACTCCCTCTGGATCTCTCAGTGGGACTATGTTCAGAAGATCGTAGCGTTCGGCGACTTTCCCTCGCAGAACCTCGAGTGAAGATGAGGACCTCTTCTGAAGAGTCCATCATGTTGCTTTAATCCTCTGTGTCCTCCTTGGCTACTAGTAAGTGTATGAAGGGGGGGGGGGAGGTGTGTGATCACAGAAGGCTTGTATCATGGGGATGCGCCAATCATGTTGTTGTAATTACTTAAAATTCCTCATGGTGGAGACAGGAACTACACACTGTAGCTTTGACTAGATTTTACTGATGATGTTTACTTCAGTATCTTTTTAATGCAGGACTTGTACTGCAGGATGTGATTACTTCTTCCATCTCTGCAGTGTTTTAGAAATGAAAACTAGATGAAATAACCAAGCAGTGGTGCAGTGGTGCTCCTGATGATAGGAACAACTTCCATGTGTCTACATGATACTGGAGCAGGTCGTGGCAAATCAACTACATCGACACTACAGTAACCTGTATAAACAGTTCCAGTCTGGTTTCCACGCTAAACACAGCCCTGACACACCATTGGTGAAAATCCCTAATGACCTACTCTGTGCAGCTGACTCGGGACTGCTGTCCATCAACATCCTACTCAACCTGAGGGCTGCCTTTGACACGATCTCACATCCCCTCCTCATCAACATTTTTATCATGGGGGGGCACTCTCCTGGTTTGTACAACTTTATTATTTAGCTAGTGCGACTGTTCTATAGGGTGTCCCCCAGGGGTCAGTGCTTGGTCCTCTCCTCTTCATCATATACTTCCTTCCCCTGTCATGAGACACCACTAAATACACTTCCACTGCTATGCTGACGACACCCAGCTCTACCTCTCCACGAAACCGTCATCTCACCTTCCTCCTACTTTACTCAGCAACTGTTTTCAAGACATTCAAAACTGGATAAACACAAACTTTCTGAAACTCAATCACATTAAGACAGAAGTCCTGCTCATGGGGCTCCAAATCCACTTTTTCCAAACAGCATTACTTCAACTTACCATAGATGAGATCTCGGTCCCTCTGTCAACTCAAGTCAAAAGCCTCGGAGACAGTTCCTTTTTATTTGAATCCCAGATTAAAGCAACTACCCTGACTTTGTTCTTTCACCTCTGCATCTCCAGGCTCAGACCCTCACTGTCACAATCCAGCACTGAAACCCTGATTCATGTCCTTGTCATGTCACACCTGGACTACTGCAACTCCCTTCTCATTGGTATTCCTTCTAAGCTTACAAACAGACTCCACCTCATTCAGAACCCTCTCTCTGCTAGAATCCTCAGTGGTACCAGATCACCTGAACACATCACACCTATTCTTATCATTCCACACCAGCTCCCTGTGATTGAATTTAAGACCCTCCTCATCACCTACAAAGCACTCCATAATCTCGCACCCAGCTACATTTCTGACCTCCCACCAGGCCATGTCCCTTCTCCTCTTCCTCGACTGGCCTCCGTGTCAGCCCCACATTCCGCTTCGCCACCATGGGGGCCAGGGCCTTCAGCTGCTCTGCACCAAGACTCTGGAATGCCCTCCCCTCCCACATTCAACAGGCAGACACAGTCAATTCATTTAAAATGTTAAAGGTTTTGAGAAAGTTCTTAATCTTTAACTCTTCATACTACTGCATCGCCATAGAAACCCTCCCGACACACCTTTTTTGACTGCTTTTCTGATGTTTCTTAGCATTCATCAGATGTTGTCTATTTTGCTAAATGTATTTCTATGGCGCTAAATGTATTCTATTGTATTTTTTTATAGTGGTTGTATTTATGCCCTTTTAAACGTGCAAGATGTCCTTGTGTATCTAGAAAGGTTTCCGCCAAATAAAATGCATGTCCGTATGTACAGTATGTATGTATGTACAGTATGTATGTATGTCTGTATGTATGTACAGTATGTATGTATGTATGTACAGTATGTATGTATGTATGTATTATTATTATTATTTAGACATGGTCACAACAGAAGTAACCCAGTGGGTCAAGACCTGTGTCCCACTTCTCATCTTACAGAGCCCTGAGAGAGGACACGGCAGGATGAGGGAGACTGGAGACATGGAAGCCTGCTGATACATTGTCTCCTTTATTTTCATTTCAAGATATTTTGGCCAACCCTTCCAACCTTACAGTAGCCTAATGCTGCGCTTAGGACCTTGAAAGAATATTTCTTGGCCTTCCTGGGCCTTGTTTTTGTCACTTTGATCATCAATGCGATCCGTTTGATGAACTTCGGTGTGAAATCTTTGTGTGCAGCATGACACGGGCCATCACGGTTTGACACTGTGTGCAATAGGTCGAGCTACAACAAGGTAAACTGTGTAATTAGACAGACAGTTGTGACAGTCAGTAACATTATGTAACAGTGGTATTACAGTTTATTCCAGCAATATGATTGTAATAGGTCCAGTAACAAATGCCGTGGCTCCATCAGAATGTACTGTACTGTCCTACCTCTGCTGCAGTAGTATGTGGTAGTGGATGTGTGTTGCTTGACATTTGGTCCCTGTTCCAACACAACACAAGCCACTTTGGCTGTGTGTGCACACCACTTATTGTGTACACACACTCAGTGACATTTGGATGTGTCACTGGGCTAACAGGATGCTCTCTCTTCCTTTCCCCACGGCCTATGGTGACAAAAGGACCTTGCTCCGTTTGGACTAGTGCTGGGAACCTCGAGGAGCTTTAACAGGGCTGACTGTGCCCCTCCTGACAGTCATTTCACTCTTAGAACAGCCAGGAGGCGCTTTGAATTCATCCATCCATCCGTCCATGCACATCCATGTCCATTGTGCAGCATCGCAGCATTTATAGCTATTGCAAATCACCAATGCCTGTTCCTAGAAGGGCTTTTAAAGAAACAAAACCAAAACATGAAACATTGCCATGTCAAAATACATAAAGCACAACATCAATGGGTGCCTATGTTGCTTGGTCTCCCAAATGGAATGGTCCGGACGAGGGGATGAGCCTCTTTGAGCATGACACTTTTATGCATGACAAGGATTTAGGGGGGGAACTACTTCAGTGTAGTTCCAGTCATGCTATCTTGGTACATATGTTAAGTTAAATGTTAAGTGAGGGTTAGGTGTCTTGGTTCTCGGCAAGTTTGAGTTATCAACAATCCCAGAAGCCTTTATTTCTTGTGCATCTTATATGATTGTGTACATAGAAATAAAGCCCAGCGCAAATTATTTCAGGAAGACTTCTAAACAAACTAAAACTGTTCAGCTGTTAAGAGCCGTTCACTTTTCAGTAAACCGACCAGAATTGGCCACAAAATTCATGATCCAGTCACAGCACGACATCCTGCTTTACATGTCTTCTCTCTTTACTACCAGCTGGCTTTTCAGGCAAATGGGCAACCCTCCTCCTCCTCCTCCTCCTCCTCCTCCTCCACCAACGGCAACCTGAGTTCCTGTCCGGCAGTCAGGTCCTACGTTTGGTCTCCAGGTTCCTTCTCCACCATCACCAGTGTCTAGGATCCATCGGGGGGGTATGTCTGGCTCCTCTACCCCTTTAAAATATCTTTAATGATGGAGTCTAATCCATAAAGACTCTGTACATTTCTTATTATGCACATGTACAATAAATCTTTGCATATCTGCAACAAAGTCTCTCCTGATTAAATCTCATGGATGATATCACATACTAATTCACGTCATGTTATCCTGCTAGTGTTAAGTTAAATGTTCGTTACATGGTCTTGTTCAGCAGCCGGGCTGTAACGTGCCTAATGCATCAAACGGGTGTTGAGGCTGTTTCCTGTTTTATTTTGTAAAGTCACACTTGTCATGTCTCATGTCATGTTTACCTTCCTGTCTTTGTTGTGCAACCCACCTGTGCTCCATTAGTTAAACAGGTTCTGTGCATGCTAGTCTGGTTTCCCCTGTTCCACTTGTCAGTTTTCATGCCTATTCCTAT
>NW_022603256.1:55000-126688 GCF_008692095.1 Etheostoma spectabile
GTCTTATTATATTAGTATTAAGTCAGTGGGATCAATAGGTCAATGTGCTGTCAGCTCAAGCTCCCGGAGGAAGGAACAGGATCAGGGAGCGGGTAGTGGAGCCGGTGCCGGTGCTGGAAGGACTGGCCAAGGCCCGGTTGAGGGTGGAGCACTCCTATGACCAGATGAAGGACAATTTGCTGGTTTTCAGTCGTTTGTGGGCTGTAGGGGATGTTATGTCCTGTGGGGGAGGATGGAGAGTTGGAACAAGCACAAAGTTTGTGTTGATAGTATTTAGTTTCAAATACTGTTTAGTTTGTCTGCTTTTGTCTTGTTGTATGTATGTGGATTTTCTGTGATTATGTATCTTATCTGAAAATGGTCCAGTAAAGGGACTTTGAAAACCTCTCCTCTCCTCTGATGAAATACAAGCACACTTCCTGCTTTACACTCAGATTTAAGTTTTAAACCACACCTTTTTTGAAACACTATACACAATTCTGTACAATTGGCACAATCTTCTTAAATAAAATCTCTTATGTTCACAGGCACCACAATGCTACATTTAAATGTCCTCCATATCCACTCTGTCTCCCTGCATGTGAAGACACATGTTGCACAATTGTTCAATTAGCAATCAGAGTTTTAGGACTAAAGGGCCACAGGTGAGCCGGTCTGTCTTGGCCCACAGGAGGATGCAGCAGGGCATCGCAGGACGTGTAGCAGGACCACGGCGACAGCTGCAACCAGGATTCTGGAGCCTCCCTGATCCAAGGAGACATGCTGGGGGGGAAAGAACATAAGGACTCTGGGGAATGACTCCCCAGAGCTCGGAACAAGCATTTCTGGGACATGGATGCACACAGATGGAAAGAGAGAGGATTAATTAAGGGGAACTCGGAACATGCAAACACGCCATGACTGATGTAATTTGAACATATAGTACCATTTTGAGATAGTCTACCATTGTTTTAGGCAGTTTCATTTTGCAGCAGATTTGTGGTTCTGCCTTGTGTATGTGTGTTTTTGGATTAGTGTGTGTGCAGAGAGTGAGGTGTGCTTTAAGAAAACGTTACAGCAAACAATTGAGAAAAGCCTAAATGCATTTAAAGCATTTAACAGTATTGTTCTGGTAACAGCGGTCTCTGAAGTGTTTCCAGAGGTTAGCTTACATGGAATGCTGTAGGACCATGTGCACACGGCACTTTCTCAGACATTTGTTAGTGTGCTCATATGGGGCTTATAGCCTCAGGCATGTAGTGGTTAACCAATCCTCAAACTCGGTTTGGCCCTAAAAGGCCTTCATGGTGACACAGAACACTACTACAAGGGAGGTGTTGATCCAGCCACAGACTGAATTCTCTCGGTCCGTTATGAACGTGTAGTCCCCACAGCCAGGAAGCTTCCAGACACACAGCACGGCGGAGTTGGCGCAGTCCCCATCTCTTCCCTCCACGAGAGCAGAACGTCACGCCTGCTGTTTAGTCAAATGTGATATCTTCTCGCGACATTTCCCTCTGACTGAAAAAAAGAGACGCGATCGATGACATCTCGCGAGCCCACCCTTCAGTGATGCCAACTGCAGTGTGTATAATAGCAGCGAGGGCAGCCCCGGGAGTCTAGGAGAAGGTGCAGCAAGGTCGACAACAGCATCCTGCCCTGAACCACACAAAGACCGGAGGTGGACGGGGTTAGTCCAGCGCTCGAGCGAGTGAAAGTTACCGGGGTATTTTGGATTTACTGCCGCGGAAGAAGAGGAGGAAGAAGAAGGAGGAGAGTGTCCGAAAGTTTGTAGACCGTAGCCTCATGTTCCGAGACAGCTAGCGAGCTATCATCCACCACTCCACTCGGCTCGGAGCTGCAGGCAGAGCAGCGGCTTCTACCCGAAATTAGGAAGCCAGTTGTCCGTTTGTCACGGGGGCGGCTCCCGGGCTTCCACACTTCCTCCAGTTAGTTCGTGGGCCATACCGTGTTTCTTACCCACACGGCTTTCCCGTTTTTTGTGTGCCATGTCAGCGCCATCCTCCACAACATCTGCTCCGACTGAGAACGCCGCTCCGGAACAGGATTTTCTAGCTGCGGATGGTGGGCTGAGGCCGCCCGGTCCGACGCCCAGCCAGAGCCGGTTCCAGGTGGACCTTGTGGCTGAGGCAGCGGGCGCCAATGAAGATAAGTCCCCCAGCTCCGACGCTTCCACCACTGTCCCATCCAGCGATAAGACCAGCCCCGTCGCTCCTCCAGAGGCTCCGAGTGCCGATCCAGGTGTCGGCGGAGAGGAAGCCAAAGGCCGGTTTCGGGTGGTGAATTTCGCGGATCCGAGCGCAGCGGGGAGCGCGGCCTCTCCGGAGGCGCCGCCGGCTGAGAGCCTGCAGAACGGGGACACGGTGATGAGCGAGACCAGCTTGCATTCGTCCACAGGCGGCCAGCATCACTATCACTATGACACCCACACCAACACCTATTACCTGAGGACTTTTGGCCACAACACCATCGATGCCGTGCCCAACATCGATTTTTACCGGCAGACATCAGCGCCGCTGGGGGAGAAACTGATCAGACCCACCCTGTCGGAGCTGCACGACGAGCTGGACAAGGTAAGCCCCCCCCACATGGTTGTGAGACAGGCATGACGCCGCGGTGTCTCTACCGCTCATAGTCAGTGTCTTTATAACGGAGGATAAGTCTTGGTAATAACAGTTATTGCATGGCGCCATGGTCCAAAAACCGGGATTAGGCCTACAGTATACTTGTGGGGTCCTGTTTAAGGGTTAAGACTTGGTATTAGGGTTAGAATTAGGTTAGGGTTAAGGTGATGGTTAAGGTCAGGGTAAGGGGCTAGGGAATGCATTATGTCAGTGACAGGTCCCCACAAAGAGAGAGAGTGTGAGTGTGAGTGTGAGTGTGTGTGTGTGTGTGTGTCCTGTGCTTTTCCCTCTAGGTCACAGAGTCCCAGCCAGCCTGCACGCTGCTCTGTTTCCCTGTAGCATTTCCAGTGTCCAGACAGAAGCTATGGCTCAGAGTCGGAGGTTATCAAAATGACTGGCCCTGGTTACATGTGCACAGCTGATACTTTTATGCTGCGCTGTCATTGTGTTTACTTTATGAACAATAAGCTTATGAAAGGTACACAGCAGTTTGAGCTGGTTGTAGTTGGTCAGGTGATCCTCTTGTTCAGGCTCACGGTTAATCTCAAAGGTGTTGGGTGGCTTTAGGTCAGGGCTCTGCAGACCATACCATTACTTTATGGACGTGGTTATGTCTTCCCCAGACTGTGGCCACAAAGTTTGAGAAACAGTGTTATCTTGTGTTGACACACCTGGGCCATATAGCATAAGTGGCGTCTTATGACTCTTCTTCCACCAAAGGACCTCAAACGAGCAACTACCAGAGTTTTTCTTCAGTAGAGGTTAGGGGTCTTCACACAAGACATTGATATGTGTAAAAATATGCCAAAAAAAATGTTAAATTACATTTGTTGTGGATCATGTGTTTAAAAAAAGTTTGGAAAGCCAGAGCCTATAATTCATAAAAAAAAAAAAAAAAAACTAAAAGCTTTGAGACAAAAGTTTCTAAAGAAGTCCACTGGCGACCAAGTACAATCATTAAATCTGAGAAAAGATATTAAGTTCGCTCTGATGCTCACATTTATATTCCATTCAGGCTTAACAACGTGGGTGCTGCACCCAAGCCCTATGATTGTAGGGAACATCTGGACATTTTTAAAGTTGGTCAACATTGCAAAATATCTCAACATCTGTCAGGTTGGGACTTTTTTTTTTTTGAGTTTGGCATCGAGGAGTTTCCATCATGTCCTATTAGCCAGTGATTATAAAGAGTAATTTCACCTACAGTGTGTTTATCTGACCCCGAGTCGCTAGCAATCGTCAAGGTTACATTTTGATCAAGTTCAAAGTGGCTTTTGGCAGCGGCAGCCTGGCTAATACATCACGACCGTGATGAATTACTCACTCTGGAAGAGAGAGCTCTGCACTGTAAACATCCAGCTATGAATAGAAGACATTCATAAAATGCAGTCAGACCGCTATGCTGTGGGGACCCAAGTGTCTTTTCTGAATCAGAAAATCAGTTCTTTGATGCAGTTCAAGCCAATGACTATCGTAGTTGATAACAAAGCTGATAACAGCATGAGACGGAGGGGCGGTGTAGATGGAGCTGCTTGACTGTGTGTAGTACTTAAATGTGATCTTTGTTTCAGAAGTTTTGAAAGAGCCCAACTGATATTTTGGAGTTTGAGGCAGATACTAGGGCTGGCCAACGGATCACCAAACTCAAGGTACTTGTATCCGATCACGGTTTTGAGTCACGGATGGGATCAATTTTCACATCAGCACATAAAAATAACAGTTTGCTTTCCTGAGGAAAAAAAGGACTTTCACCCCAGAATGTGTGTTCCTCAGAGTGGTTTTCTAAACTTAACTACTGGCTTGGTGCCTAAACGTAACCGTCACTGCCGCATAACTGCAATATCGGCCCAAATGACCAGCGGCTCGCGGTGCCCTGTACCCGGCTCAAAGCCCCCCCATTCCCATGTAAGCCACTACCAATATCTGATAATAATATCTGATAAAATCGGATATGACAGAGCTCTCTATCCGGAGTACCCATGCCCATGAGCGTCTATCATGGCTTTTAACATGCCCCATTCACATGAACCCACAGCTGCGTTCACGCCTCCATACTTTAAGTAACAGCGACATTAAACATTTATCTCACACTAATATCAAGGCTGAACTTTGCAATGAATCCACGGTTCCCATGCATTCCGAATCATGAGTTATGGATGTAACCGTATGAAAATGTAACCTCAAGTTTAGTGACCAAAATGATCACGGTTTTCTATATTATTGTGGTATTTGATGCCTTTTAGCAGCAACTTTTTTCCCAGTGATGAGGATATTTTAAAGTCCCACCGGTAATCGTTCCACCCCTAGTGTTGATCCACACAGGCACGGATAAACTAGGGCCCGTTCCACCGCTACTGATTTATATTTAGGCAAAAAACTATTTTCTCTTACCAAACATCTGTTAAGAAACCTTTACATTTGGTTATTAAAGAGTGAAATGGAGCAGGTCATGAGGCATTGTAGAATCTGTAGCCTATACACAGTTTCTCAATGACCTTAATCACATCTGACATTTGTTACTTATCAGCTGATATGACATATCAGTATCCTTCTCAGGTTTAATAGTCTGGATTATTTTTCTGGATGCATGGATTAGTTGTTTGGTCTCTGAAATGTCAAAGCCCAGGGTGACGTCCTTAAATGTCTTGTTTTGTCCCCAACTACAGAGATTCAGTTTCCTGTCCCAGAGGAAAGAAGGAAATAGAAAATATTCCCATTTAACAAACTGACATCACAAAAGTTAGACTTTTTTCATAAAAGAATGACTCCAACCGATTTGATTATCAGAATAGTTGGCGTTTATTTTAATATTTCATCTTTCAGCTCTTTTCCTAAGTTCTTTTGCTTAGCTTTAGCACCAACACAGCTAGCCTAGGCCCACCACAGGACTGGGTCAATGCATTCTTTAATATATAGAATGTCTGGCCAGACTCATAATCTTGAGTATTCGACCTGATTTTCTATCAAACGTTGCCATTGTACACTGTGTTATTCGGTTGAGCTCTTGTACCACAGCTTGTGTTTGGACATTTAACAATGTAGAGTTTTGCCTTGTTTGGGTCAATGAAAAATATGTTTTGTGGATATGTTTTTATTTCGGAATATGAGGTTTTGGTACCAGAGGCCAGGTATCGTATAACCACAAGTATTTCTAAAACAATTGAAAGCGTGCCCAGCCCTGGTTTGTGTGTTTGGCTAATAGAGACGGAGGATGAGTCATCAGTTGGAATAATTTCATCTTTATTTTTATCCCCAGAGGGCACTTGGTTTACAGCTAGGCAAACAATACATAGAAAGACCTAAACATACAGTACAGACGGAGGTGGGGGAGGTGGGGTTTTGGGGTTTAGAAGGCCCCCAGTTGTCACCAGTCACCAACTTTCACGTTGTCGAGTGTGCAATGCATTTCAACAATGCAGGGAGGACTCTGTGTAACGTCTGGAACTGTTGCGCGTTCATCTGTCGTGTTTGTACCCTGCTAGAGTTTGGTGCAGATTGACACATTGGATTGCAAACGTTGTGTGCTGGTGTTGAGTAAGCACCTTCATGTGCACAATAAAGTCAAATGTAATCTCCAGTCTAACAGTGCAGGAAGCAGTTTGCAAAAAGGTAGAACAAACACAGTTAATGAGTCAATAGTCAGTCAGGATCAAAAACTGACACCCAAACTGAGTCTTTCCCCTTTGATAGGCCCCCGCTCCTAACTGCAAACATATGTCACAGCAGGATCTGTAATGCCGTGACACATGTAACACCCAAACCTAACTTTATTTCATCTGTTATCTGATATCTACGGTCTAGGATTGGGCATCGAGAACCAGTTCCAATTTCCAAAAAATGATGATTCCAATGGAAATGTTTGGAATGTCCATTTGGGGTCTTTGGTTGAGTCAAGGGTTTCTAATTTGGCAGCTTGAGTAGAGTTGGGTCAGGTCTTGAGGACGCGGGTAGGCGCTGGGGTCTGAATAACAAGACGTTGTCCAGCATGTCCCTCAATGTGAGCACGGTGCTTTTGTCCCCGATCACTGCCTCCGGTCACTTATAGTAAATGAAAAACCGCGAAAAGCAATATCCCTTCCTTGCTCCTTTTATCTCTGTTCCCATATCCATCCGCCGAGTAGAAAGTGATGAAAAGCTGGTCTCATGTTGTCTCAAGGTTGTGTTCCCTGGTCCGAATATATTGGCTCTTCATGGCAAGTATGTCGTACAGTTTCATCACCACTGAATTACACACTGAATGTGCCCCATCAACTGATAGACAGCAGGGTTTAATTAGCAGCTGTGGTTGGCTCACATTCATAGAGGCAGCACTGTTTGGCATCTGAAATCTGGGGCGTTTGATAGGGTCTGAAGGTCGTGGTGACCGTGGTCTCTCCTCTCCAGCATTAAAGTCTGCACGCCCAGATCGAAATGTGGAATGGAAATTCCACTGTACCAATTGACTACTAGCCACGGGCTTTTTCATAGCAATCAATGAGTCACTCAGTGTCCCGTCAGGGGCGTTAAGAGACTGAGTGCCGCTGCTTCTCCCTGATGGCTGAACACTCAGCTTCATCATGGAAGCTGATAGGGCCAGGCATGGTGGGATGGAGCAGGCTGCTTTACATTTCTAAAAAGGAATATCTTCTGCCATGTTTCCCCCTCTCATTCCCCCTGCTCTGTTGGGTCCGAGCCCCTAACCCAGAGGCATTAGGAACCCTTCTGACCCGTGTTGGTTATGAATCTGCGGGTTGTGTTTCAGTCTCGACGGCTCCAAACGGAGACATTTGGCAACACTGACGCCAACACTTCTCCTCCTGATTGGGTCTTATCGGTCACAACGTGTCGTTATCTGAGACTAAAGCTGCTAATGTTACCATGGCAACATCCAGCAGTGGGCGGAGTCTCCACGCTGCCTCCTGTTTCTGTCCAGTATACCAGGATGTTGATGAGATATGAGGTACCGTAGCGATGGAGATGTAGCCCGACGGTCCTGGTGTATCGGGCTCTTGATCAGGCCGCAGTAGTGTGCTGTAGGTCCATATCGACGAGTCAGAAGGGAAACGGTGACAGGGCAGATTTATTCAGGCCTGAGCGGCCATGCATAAAGGCCTTGCTTAAATATTGATGGCTGCTCAGTGTAGCTGCTCCACTGTGTCTAATGGGGGTGCAACGAGTCATGTATTCGAATTGAACCAAAACTGTATGGGTGTCAGGGATCGTGTCCCCAAAAGGAAACTTTGTCACCATCTTCTTTATCTAAAAAGTATCAAATTTCTCTTTTGTTGATCTCACTTCAGTTTTATTGCTGCAAATTCCGATTGTCCAGCCGACAAACTGACCAACACATATAACAGATGTTGGCGTCGTGCAGGAAACTGCTCCCTCGCAATCTAAATGAGCCATCCAGCGAAACTGATGTTGGATTAAACACAACATGGTGTGTCCTTCCTCTGGTACCTGCAGGTATTACCCACAGTGCATGTAGCAGCAGTGACGTCACCATTGGTTTGTGGAGCTGCTGCTTTGAAGTTTTTCTTTTAAAGATTTATTTTTGGTGTTTTTCGGCCTTTATTATAATAGGACATGACGGGCCGAGAGAGGGGGAATGACATGCAGCAAAGGGCCGCAGGTTGGAGCCGACCCCGCGCGGGGCAGCTGCGTCCAGGACTAAGCTTCTGTATATGGGCGTGGTCTCTACCAGGTGGGCTACCCAGGCACCCCAATTATTTTATTTTAATTTTTTAAACCTTACATTATAGATGCACCTCTACTTTTAACCAGTGACGTAGGCAGAAATAATTTTTTGGGTGGCCCAGTCTAAATGTGCGTGGGCCATTTTCAAAAAGACGTAGAAGTATCAAATAAGCCAAACGACAACAATTTGCCCCCGATGCTGCCTCGTTGGAGTGTGAGTGTGTATCTGATGAGCAGGTGGAGCCTTGAACGGCAGCCTCGGCCACAGTGCATAAATGTGTGTGTGAATGGATCCGGTACTATGGAAAAGCGCTTGGAGTAGTCGGTGAGACTAGAAAAGCTCTATATTAAAAACAGTCCGTTTACAATTACATTACTCTATCTGTAAAGTGTCTCAAGATAACTCTTGTTATGCTTTGATACTATAAATAAAGATGAATTGTATATAATACATTCAAGGCCTTGGAGTATTTCGTTGTAGTTCTCGAGGCTTACAGCTGAACAACATGTCCTACCCAGTGAAATTCTGACGTAAAAAGGAAAATGAGCCAAACCAGGTAGACGCTGCTCAGAGTACACCCAGCGAGCTGCAGCTCTTTTTACGGGAGGTGTTGGGAGCTTGCACAATGGAGCCGCTGTTTAAGCGTCGCCGTTTTTTTTTTAACCAAATCACTCCCTCACCCTTTTTTGGGTCCTGCCCCCCCCTTCTCTTTGTTCGCTGCACAGATTTTACACAGACAGGAAGCAAAGGACGCCCTGGGCTTCTGCTGTGGCCTTTGACAGGAGAGGGTTTCCTTTTGTCTCAGCATCATGGCCTTACAGCTGTTGTAACACACACACACACACACACACACACAGGCTTGTAAACCTCTGTGTGGGTGAGAGTGTGTGCCGAGGACCTGGCTTCCTTCTTATCCCTACATCCAAATGCGTCACATGAAGCCTAAAGTCAGAAATAGACCAGCCCCCCCCCCCCGAGACCATTTGTACAGGAACAGTAATTAAAGTGGGAGTTTGTTTTTTCCCCCATAACCTTCCAATAAGGTGAGGTGTAGGCACAGCCCCACTGATCCAGTGTAGAGCGAGCAGAGCGTTAGTGGACAGACCCATACGAAATGTGCAACCTTCAAAAGTCCTCTGAAACAATTTGATTGGTTGGGTCTGAGCAACTTCCTGCATTGGTTATGATAACCGTGGATGCACCGTGGTAGAGGAGCTGTCCGGGCTCTCCGTCTCTAAATGGGATGGCATTTACGTCCTGACAGTTGTTGCCTCTTGTTGCGCTCGTTTCCACACAGACTGATCGTCTGACTGCTCGCGTTTCTTGACCACTTTGTGATGTCACCGTTTTCTAAAAGCCCAGCTATCAACCTGGTGAACATATAATACGACTGATGGGAAGGACTATGAAAGACCCAGGCAGGATCCTTTGTTTACCTAACGCTGCCAGAGGTTAAATGTGGTAACAACTGAGTTCTCTGTCTGAAGTTTGGAGACGGTGATTGAGCCTGAGCTCAAACTGTGGTGTTTTCCCGAGCTTAGTGGAAGACTTTCCCCGTACGTGTTGTGTCCCTTTGTGGATTTTTGCATGTGTTTGTCGTTGTATTGTGGGGAACGATTAATCGCATTTGAAATAATATTGCTTATCGCAAAGGCTGCGACTTGGTCACGTGACTGGCGAGAGCAAAGCAGTCTGCGCTCTGCAGGGACAGCATCGACTTTAGGTAACGCCACGGCGGACCTTGGTCTACACTGGTCTCAGGCTCGACAGGAACTTTAGTCCCAAATAGGAACAGTGTGTCACTCGTGTGAGATGAGGAGCAGCTGCAGGTATTGTGTAAAACCTGTCTTGCTAACGTTGCTACCTCAGGGGATAACACCACGAACCTTCTACGACGGTTGCATGGCTAAAATACCCAACACCAGTTTGTCAAGTGAGCAGAACGCCCGACAGGCATCGCTCAGCGAAAGGTTTGAAAGCATAACGCTAGCTCCATATGAACGTACTTTAAAACAGAACGAGGAAATAACTCCAGCACACATAAGCTGCATATTTGTTTTTATATTTCTGTAATCTTTGTAACTGTCATATGAATGTGTCCCCCAGGCTTGGTCAGTGCTCATCATACTACTGTGATTGAAGTAAATAACAGGTTCATAGAAATGAATACACCACCTCATTTCCTCATCACACACAGGCCCGGCCTCCAGGAAAGACCAGTGTGTCTAATCTAATCTTGTGTTGTTCATACTAGACGAGAAGAAGACAAAGAGCTTAAAAATAATCTCATGTTAAATTGCAATGCTGGTGGAAAAAAAATCGCAATTAGATTATTTCACAAAATTGGTCAGCCCTCGTGTTGTCTCTTTCGGGTCATTTCTGTTTTTTTGGATTGTTTTGGTGTCTGTGGTCATTTGGCGGCTCTTTGTTGTCGGGTTGTGTCTCTTTGTGGTAGTTGTGCATCTCTTTTTCACATCATTTTTGGAATGTTATCACCATATCTGTGACTAACGTTGGAAAAGCTTAACCAGATAATAAATAAATAAATAAATAAATATCACTCAAAAAGCTTGAAGACTAAACTTGCTGAAAAAGTCCACTGGGGACAAACTGCAATCATTAGGTGTGAAAACAGTCATGTAACGTGAGAGCCTTGCTCAAGGGCACCGGAGCTCAGAAAGGCCAGATAACATGCTGCTGCTTCCACAACCCTCTGTGATGAAAGAGGCTTAGCTCACTTGTGGAATGCAGTTTTTTTTTTTTTTTTTTTTGTCATGCTGCGAAATACTGCGAACGCATTTGTGTTGGCCTGACTGTCAGTGAACATGTCATGGCTGCAGCTTGAAGCGACTGGGGTCCCGTTCAGCCAGGAGGTCCGTCACTGGGCCAACTGCCAGTCAGCCTGAAATGGTTGTTAGCCATGTCCTTCTTTGGAAATCTCTCAATCTGCAGAGGCACATTGAAATCAGCCATACCTTTTGATTTTCATTTGTTTTTAATATTCATGCCTGGGGTTTCCTTATCTTTTATAAGGCTTAGGTGCAACATCCAAGCTGTTTGGCCTCCACCTAAGCCAAATGAATGTAAAATCAATGTGAGCATCAAAAATATTCTCAAAAATTCTCAGATCTAATGACTGTAGTTCGTCCCCTCTAGCAAGTTTTGTCTCCTCTTTTTGAGTGTAATTTATTTCTTCTCTGCTCTAGCTTTTCCAACATTTTAGACACAGACCTAGTGATGAAAATGCTCCAATGTGATGTGCAATTTCATTTTATTTATTTTATTTAGGAATGACCTCTAAACGCCCCCTAAATTCATGAAAGTCTTCCACAAAGCTAAGGAAAGACTTTATTATATTTAATTCTCACAATTAGGGAATTAGTAATGTCTTCACTGCTCGGGCTCATGCATGCCAAGGGCCCTCTACGCATGTGATTGCCATTCCAACAGTGCAAACACACACGCACACAACCATATCAAATAACCATACAATCCATTTATTTCTATGCAAACAACATTCCCTCCTGGGCTTTCTGACCTTCATATTCCCACTTCCTGTTTCCTGCCGTGCTCAGCACCCCACGGCAGATCAACTGTCCGCTCAGCGCGCTGCTAAGCTCAGCACTTCACAAAGCACACGCACCAGTTCTACTTGGGGCTCGGTCCCAGTATGAGGGATGACTGTTGACATCACTGTCTCACATGATACCCCCCCCGTGGAGTGGCATAACAAACTGGCCGTGGCTGCTATGAATGGGCAGGACTGTGATACTGGAGGAAAAACAAAAGACATGCATAGGAATAAAAGCTGTCAAAGCCAACGGGACTGACTGGGGTCCAAACAACTTTCTGGAACAAACGGTGAACTTTGCACATTAAAGTGTGTGTTAGAAGTTAAGTTTCCTGACAAATAGATGTGTATATGTACGGTAATAATAAAGCAGTCACGCCGTCTTTTGATCACAACGTTTTTGATTTTGATCCTCAATTTCTTTTCCACTTTTAAACTAATTTATTCAGCCAAAGTCTCGTGCTTGTATTCAGAACACGTTGTTTTGTTCAATGGAAACAGGTTTTGTAAAAGAATGTCTTCCTCATAGTTAGATATTCCCACTAACAAACATGTCAAGTCATACCCTCCATGTATCTGGCACTGAATATTAAAAACCTTTTTCTTTTTATGAACTGTTCTTTCCTCATTGTTTAAGTTCGCCTGTCCTCAACAGGAAATGAGTGCTGCCTCATGTTCACCTTATTCACCTGCTAAAAGAGCTTAATGATTGACCTTGGACAGGGGACACGGGGACAATATGAGCTCTTGTCTGTATACATCCCATAACGTTCCTGTCTGCAGAGCAGCCATGTGCACGGTGTTCGAAGGAACAAGTCAAAGATGTTTGGAGGTCAGTTTGATGTAACCGCGGTCGCCTCTCCCTCTGCTTATTGAAGCCAGGAAGGAAGCTTAAGTCAACTTCCTGTGAGTCTTTAGCATCATGGAAAATTGGCCGACATCCTTTAATTTAGACATGTTTACAGGCTGCCTGCCACATGTGTGTACACATGCGAGCCGCACGGCAGGATGTGTCCACGATCCGCTCAGTTTCCATTCAATTACAAACCGAAGTGGTTGTTGGTGGCCCACTTCTAGAAACTTCTACACGGCGCATGTGATGGAACGTCACGAGTGATTCACATTAGGACCGGCTCCGACTTGG
Organism: Etheostoma spectabile; assembly: GCF_008692095.1. Classification (NCBI taxonomy): domain Eukaryota; kingdom Metazoa; phylum Chordata; class Actinopteri; order Perciformes; family Percidae; genus Etheostoma; species Etheostoma spectabile. Next base: position 68,017 of record NW_022603256.1, read on the forward strand.
AGTCCTGTTGAAAAATGATCATTCCAATGGAAGTTTTTTTTTTTAATTTTTTATTGGAATTGTTTGGAAAATGTTGTTTCAGATCTGATCATTGATTCCAAATTTTAACACACGTAAGTGTTGGTTTCCGTAGCGACCGCTGTACTTCCAGGAGCTTGTTGTGTTGCAGCCATGGAGCACAGTAAGCAGCGCTCTAAAGAAATCACCGTTGAATCCAAATCAAAGGTTCCTCTTATCTGTGACACAAGCACGTGACCCGTTTCTACTCCATCCCTCAAAGAACCAGAATCAAAAGGAAGAATAGGAATCAGAAATATTAAACTCTAAACGATGCCAACCCTAAATAACATATTGATTTAGGTAACATTTCTCAGTTCATCTTCGACAATCAGCTCATCATTTCCTCCTCCTCAGTCATAAACCTAGGGGTTCGGTTTGACCCCCAGCTGACCTTCAATGATCACATTAAACACATTTGTAAAACCTCCTTCCACCATCTTCGAAACATCACCAAACTCCGCCCCCTTCTAACTCTTCCAGATGCAGAGAAACTTGTTCATGCCTTATTTCCACAAGGTTGGACTACTGTAACGGACTCTTCGCTGGGATGTCTGGCAGAAATATCCAGAAGCTTCAATACATCCAGAATAGTGCTGCCAGAGTCCTAATGAGAGTCCGAAAATATGATCACATAACTCCCATTCTATACTCACTGCACTGGCTCCCTGTTTCATTCCGGATCGACTACAAAATCCTCATGCTTACACAAAAATGTATCACTGGACATGCACCATCACATCTACAAGAACTCATCACCTTGAAACCCTCCCCCCGCACCCTCAGATCAACAGGACAACTGCTCCTTCAGGTCCCCACCACAAGGCTTTATACTATGGGGGACCGAGCTTTTTGTTCCGCTGCACCACGGCTCTGGGACCAGCTCCCGAGGGACCTGAGAGCACTACAGAACCTGGACACTTTCAAAGCTGAACTGAAGACTTTTTATTCAGAAAGGCATTTTTGTGCTGATTGTTTTTATTATTATTACTCTCCTGTGTAGCACTTTGAGATTCCTTGGAATGAAAAGTGCGTTATAAATAAAATATATTATTATTATTATTATTATTAAGAATAGTGTTTATTGTTAGACTTCCAAACAGGCAGAAATAATGGCCAAGTCTAAGTTTCCCACTGGAACTGTAGTTTAACGTCCTAAAAACATATTCTCAGTTCCCAGTGGCTCAGACCATTACCTACATACGTTATCTTTGCTACTATGTTGGAGTCATGTTATTGTGTAATATCCAACATCACTTCACATAGTTTTGTTAATATCATTCATGTAACGGACACATTGATTAATTGCAACATAAATGATTTGCTATATCATATAACACATCCATGATTTGAATGGAGCTGGATGAAGACAACATATTATTACATTGTTTGAAGTTGATGATAAAAATAAAAAGATGAATCAATAGTTTTGGCGGCCCTCCTGCAGTATCTTTGAGGACCTAGGAGTGGCTGATTTCCCCCCCCCCCCGAGTCTGTTCACAGGTGCTGTCACCTGGCTGAGCCACAAAGCTGCTCAGTGTCCGCAGGCGCCTCACTCCTCACCTCTTTCACACTGCTGCTGGAGGCGGAGAGTAATTCGACCCAATTCCAAAACCCAAATCTTTGCAGCGTCAGCCCGGGCCGATTCTGTTCCATCAACAGGCCTCAGTGGGCAGCAGGGAATCCAACTCTGGGAGACTTTCAGGGCTGTAAAAGAATAATGAAGCGAGTGGTGGGAGGTTTTCCTCAAACAATGGGGATATGTGTCAGACGGAGGACACCTGATCGCTCCCCTCTGCCTGGGACGGAGTCACGCCGGGAGGCCATGAAACGGGGATCTGAGAATCCATCAGCCTGGCCCCAAAGAAGCTTACCCCCGCCATGTTCTCCATGCAGGGGACCCCCTACTATTAAACTGGGCCTACAATAACATGTAAAGCCGTCATACATACCTATTTATGGTGAATATAATACTAAGCCACTAAAATAATGACATACCCATACATCCTTAATTATGTAAATACTGTATCATAAAAAATCCTTTAACTATGTAAATACCGTACATATCCACACTCCTTATAATAATATAAATAAGGAAATATATTATTATATTTCTTTACAGACATTTTAGAGACCAAAGAACTAATCTAACCATTCAGAACATATTCCACACCCTAAAGACTATGACAATAAATATTGTTAGTCAGGGAGTCTCCTAACTCGGGGCTTTAAACGATTCCCTCAGGTAACGGGGCTTTGTGCTCCGTCTTACCCAAGCCACCATCCAAACTCAGGCCCTGTACTGCTGTCTGACTGGGTTAGTGATGTGGTTCAGAGGGAAACTGATCCAGGCTCGCTGACACAACAGTTGCTCATTTATTTTTTGATTAGGCGTGTTGTGTCAGTCCTGGTAATTTATTATTAATAATTTGTATGTGGCTATGCTCTGTCCTTCCTGGCTATCTTGTTGTCACGTAGCACAGGACTTGTAGAAGGTCTTTTCTTTTTTTGTTAACCACGCTTGACTTTGAGACAGCCTTTGTCCAAGGTTAAAGTTTGTTAAATATAATTGCATTGTGAGTTTTTTTTTTTTTTTTTGTAGCGCTGCCGGGCGAGTCATGCTACAGTTAGCACTGCCGTGCTAAGCTCTCGATGCTTTGTCGCCGTTGTGCAAAGCCAGCCTTTGTGTTGCTTCAGCCATGTAGATAATGTTCACTAACTCGTCCTGTGTCTGTGCTGTGCATTCAACAGTGAGCGCTGTCAGCCACACCAGATGCACTTACTGAATGTCTGCTCGTCTGTCAGACATGTCTGTACCTGGAGGCCTCACTGTGGAAGACTTTAGGACCAACTTCCACCTGTTCCTAACATATGGCCTCAACTAAAAACTGTCCTAACACCGTATCCTCCTCCTCCTTTAGCTTTCACTGGTGTTACTGAAAGGGTTCCAGTCTTCCTCAGTGATTCTGTGGCTCCCACCTGCTTCCTAAGAAGATGGTGTTTTCTATAATGTTCCGTATTGAACATCCTCTATTTTAAAGGTCCCATGACATGGTGCTCTTTGGATGCTTTTATAAAGACCTCAGTGGTCCCCTAATACTGTATCTGAAATCTCTTTTATAAAGACCTCAGTGGTCCCCTAATACTGTATCTGAAATCTCTTTTATATAGACTTTAGTGGTCCCTAATCCTGTATCTGAAGTCTCTTTTATATAGACCTTAGTGGTCCCCTAATACTGTATCTGAAGTCTCTCTTATATAGACCTTAGTGGTCCCCTAATACTGTATCTGAAGTCTCTTTTATATAGACCTTAGTGGTCCCTAATACTGTATCTGAAGTCTCTTTTATATAGACCTTAGTGGTCCCTAATACTGTGTCTGAAGTCTCTTTATATAGGCCTTAGTGGTCCCTAATACTGTATCTGAAGTCTCTTTTATATAGACCTTAGTGGTCCCCTAATACTGTATCTGAAGTCTCTCTTATATAGACCTTAGTGGTCCCCTAATACTGTATCTGAAGTCTCTTTTATATAGACCTTAGTGGTCCCTAATACTGTATCTGAACTCTCTTTATATAGACCTTAGTGGTCCCTAATACTGTATCTGAAGTCTCTTTATATAGACCTTAGTGGTCCCTAATACTGTATCTGAAGTCTCTTTATATAGACCTTAGTGGTCCCCTAATACTGTATCTGAAGTCTCTCTTATATAGACCTTAGTGGTCCCTAATACTGTATCTGAAGTCTCTTTATATAGACCTTAGTGGTCCCTAATACTGTATCTGAAGTCTCTTTTATATAGACCTCAGTGGTCCCCTAATCCTGTATCTGAAGTCTCTTTTATATAGACCTTAGTGGTCCCTAATACTGTAGCTTTTGAGGGGGGGGAGGGGGCACGGTGGAGGCTGGGGGCGTGGCCTTGACCAACTGCCACTTTGCTTGTTTGAAAGCCATGATGTCTCTCTCATGGGGGTCTCTCTCTCTACGGCTGCTGCTCCTGTGTTCCCCCTCGGTCTGAGCTGCTCTGTTGGAGTGCCTGTCTCTTTAATAGCCCAGTCTGCTCTGATTGGTCACTGTTTCGGGATCTCCGTAGTCTCCACGTCTGTGCTCTGCCGTCGTTGCCCCTGTACAGTCCGGAGACTGACTGTAACAGAGTATATAGCCAGTGTATCTATATAGTATACAGCCTGCTGTCAGAAACTTGTGAACCAGATCTTCTCCGACCCGGCGTGTTCCAGCAGGAAGGGGATCCGGAGCGTGTAGCTACATGTAGCAGTGAATGCAGATCAAACTGCCTGGAGCAGACCCGGCCGAGAGGAGAAACCGCCGCTGTCTCCATTAATACTGATAATAATCAGAACCTTTTCCAAATATCTCTGTACATTATTATTATTAGTTTTTTTCTATAATATGAAATCCATTGTTAGCCTAGCTAGACTGGCCACTGAGAATTCGGTGTTAAAATATATTTGAAAAGAAGGTGATTTCTTTCCATATCAGTTGTTCTAGTCAAAGCCAGGGAGCCACTGGAGAAGGGCTGACCCCTGTACTAGAGGATTCTGTCTGGAAGGATTCAGCATTGATTAGTTAAACTCCTTAAATGTAAAACAGAGCCCAGTTTTCTCAGGTAAATACAATATTATAATATAATGGATAGCTAAGCCTGATGCGTAGCTGTCGGTTGAATTACAAACTCTCAAACAATTCTTTGTGCCATTTGAAAACAGCTGCAGACGCCACTGTGTAGACCAAACTGTCCCGGGCTTATCATCAGTGGATTGCAGAAACAGAGATAGAGCCGAGAAACCTGCGTTTGGGATTTGACACGTCTGCCTGCAGGCTGTGTCCTAACTAAGAACAAACACTGGTGACAGCTTTTTAACTTTGCAGCAGTCCAGCTCTGCCCATAGTGTGTCTGTTGCAAATGAACCCAATGGACAGTTTGTCAAAACTCTTTATTGTTTTTGACAGATTCGGGGACAGTCTACTGAGCATGCACATGATGTGGAGAAGCCATTGTTTCCACATTCCTGAGCTTCAACTTCATTAGTGTCACAAAGAGAAATCAAAGCAATCAGGCCTCCGACATGTGTTTGGCTTTCTTTTAATCATCAGTAGAAGACAAGCAGATAATCATCCAGAACAGTACTCCTCCATCAGAGATGACATGAAGACCGGGGCTGACCGTGTCCTCGGAGCCGTCCTTTAGATTTCACCCTTACATAATGCCAGCAGCAGCCTGACCTGACGACTGTCCCGTTGCCCAGCTGTTTCTATCATTCGTGCCAGAAGCAGATTTAAAGTGGCTGTAGAAATAATTGAGATTTACCTATTTTTATTTTTTTATTTGTAGTTATAAATCACTGTCCCAGACAATAATGTAATGACACAAATACACTGCCTATGAAGTAAACCACTCTTCTTTATTATCATACTTACATATACAAATATTTGTTTAATGTGGTTGAAGGTGATGGCATCTGACTTTCAGTTCTTCATCAGGATCAGGAAATGAGCTCGCCAGTCTCCTGCCAACCCTTGCTAACCTGGGCTAGCTGGGGCTAGCTAGCAGCTGGTCTCGTTTTCCAGTGCAGACGCAGAGGGATTTCTGCCATTTTGTTTAATTGTTTCAGCCATGTGAACCTGAGCCTGTTTAGGACTCAGTGTGGAAACTCAGTCAAGTACCAACAGCTGGCATCCAAAATTCTATTTTATCTAGCGTTGGTACATCTGGTACTCACCATTCAGTTTGCCCAATAAAGGGATTTATTAGCTGGGTGTTATCCTATTGGGGGATCAAGGTAGGTTAGTTAAAGGAACACCCAGCACGTATGAACTTAACATGGAAGTTCATTTAGCACCAACCTTCAGAGCTCCATGCTTTCCACTTATTGTGCACAGACAGAATTCTGTCAGTGCTCAAATGATTGAAACATGTGTAGACCTAACAAAACTAGCACATAAAATAAGTCCAACGTGATGTCTACTGTAAAGCGTAAGTCATACACCTTCCCTCTACAACAGCTGGAGCCCATTAACAGAGACTCTGCGTTATTACCCAGAACAGAAGGATTTCAGGACTTCACTTGGCTCTGCAGTCTTAGGACTCGTGCAGGGTTTCTTACCAAGAACAATGGGTTGAACAGCAAATACCTGAATATAAAAGACAAAGGTGTGACTCATGTCGAGTGGGGGTGCTCTCTGGGCACCTCAAAATTTGATTCTGATTCAGAAGCCAACGATTCTGATTATGAGTGTACTTTAGGGCTGGGCGATAGTGTATGTCCTCTTTTAGTCCTACTGTCTGCATTAGTCACCATCCCAGGAGGGTTATGAAGTGACTAATCTGTAAGATATACTGTCTCCCTTCTGAAACAAACCCATAATTGCACTCAATTATTACAACAAATACCCACATTTTCTTCATTTTCCAAGTTTATAAACACAAAACCCTTAAAAAAATATCTGTTTTAATGTGCGTGGCCAGGGGAACATCTGTTTTCAGTTTTCATGCTTTTGTACTTCAGAGTGGAGCTGTGCTCTGCAGCAGCATGGCCTCATCAAAGTGGTAGGATCCGTGTTCTGGTAGTCCTCTACAGCTATGGGTCAGTATTGGACTATGGTCTGGCTGCATTTAGTCTGGGAGAAATGGCTCTTGGTTGCTTTTATTTCTTTGAACCAATCCCAATCGTCTTGGGCGGTGCTAAGCTCGGGATGCAGCGATCGTGCCCAATAAATGGCAGAGATAGGGGAAGAGAAGGAGAAAGCTGATGGCAGGCTTTATACTGTCACCCAGTACAGCAACCCAGAACTCTGCCCAGACCAGGAGCAGAAGGTTGGCAGCCCACATTGCATAGTTTAGGTTCAAGTCTGTTGCTAATAGGGGTCACACAACTCACGGAATGGATCGGGTCACTGTTTAGTCACTGATCAATTTAGGAAAAAACCTAAAACCCAACGCGTTAAAACCAGGGACTTTCACCCTGGAGATACTCAGGAGAGTTGTAATCCAAACCACCATCTTTTTCTAAATTTAACTAGTCGTGTTGATGCCTAAACCTATCGTTGCCACATAATACTCACGTAATCTCAGCCAGAACGACCGTTAGCTCGCAGTGCCCTGTACCTGGCTCAAAGCAGCCTGTTCTCGGGGAACTCCACTACCAACTGCCACTGATTCCATTGAGCTCTATATCCGTGATCCCAGCTTGTCGAGTTCTTTTTCTCCAGTAACATGGCCATCTCTATCAACTTAACAAGCTTTTGATGCCAGCTTCCAGTACTTAAGATAACACTTAATATACAAGCTCCAACTATTAAAAAGACAACACAACAACACCATGAAGACACAAGTTCAATAACATATCAGGCATCATTAAAGTCCCTGTTAACTGTCCCTGTTGTGCAGGTGTTCCACAAGTGGCCCTGGTCTAGAAAAAGTCTCCCAGCTAATCCTGCCTTGGACTGACCAAAGCTGGAGAAAGAGTTATCTAGCTGATGGATCTTACCGAGCTACTGAGCATGTGCAGCTGCCTACAAAGATAGGATAGAAGGGAGATGTCTCACTCTGGAGCTAAAACAGAGACCTAAACACACAGGGTGAAAACAGGATCTGCAGCAATGTGCAGTACAACAAAAATATGGTGTTTTTGAACATGAAACCATGGAAACTTATTCTGGTACAACCTCAAAATACAATTATGAACCTGAAAATGAGCTTATTATGGGCGCTTTAGGAACATAAAAAAATACTAATATATAATGGGGGCCCAGCCCTGTAAGTGGATGGTACTCTGTGGTGCTCCAGGCAGATTTCAGTCTTCAATATTTAGCTCTAATTGGAACCTGCACGGCCATTATGGCCAGAAGTTTGGTATTCTCCAGAAGAGTGGGTAGATCCTTCCAAACCAGCTCATGATTTTGGCCTATTTTCTTTATTTTACACCTGATGCTAAATGAATGCTTAATGCAGCTATATCAGGACAACATGGCTTTTTAATTGTGGAGAAAATAATTGCTATATCTTTGTTTTATTTCATTAGTTAGAATGATCGCTCCATAAAGTTACCAAACACCCACAAGTGGTGATTTGGCTGTTAAAAAGTAAAGGAAGAAAAGCTTTGGAGCTGAAGCTGCCTGTTGGAGCTGCCATGTCAGATCGCAGCAGTGTTGCTGAGTCATGGATGGGGGGGGCAGGACGACAGATGGCCCAGGTGAAGTGATGCTCCTCCCTCCCACCTCTCGGCTCTGTAAGTCCCAGAGGCCCGCCACCCTGGGGTCATTTCTAACACCATCCATCCGCCCCTTTGTTTCATGTTTCCTCACGCGATGGGATGCCCATGTGACAGTGCTGTAACCATGGACCTGCAGATCGCTCACCTCACACAGTTTGAGCTGCTTCCATCTGGCATTGATTTACTGTCCCAAAGGTCGTTTATTCCCTGTGCCATACAGGGATTGGACAAAGAATGACTTCATCAGTTATGTCATCAGACGTGCTCTTTTATTCTCTACAGACCTTATTTGCTGCCGCCTGCCCAGTTGCAGCATGGCAGCTTGTACAGCAGCCTCGGCCACAGTGTGTGAATGTGTGTGAATGTGTGTGAATGGTTCCTGTACTATGTTACAGAGCTTTGAGTAGACTTTAAGACTAGAAAGGCTCTAGCTATATAAGAACAGTCAGAAACATTAAAAGCCTAACTGGAAAAGGAGAAAATAAACTGGAATGCTTTTAATTTGAAAAATCTGTGCAAACTTTCATAGTCAGCAGAAATTATAAAAAAGAAAACAAATCTAGAATCTATTATTAAATGTGCTCATTAAAACAGTTTTTAACGTATTAGCTTGTTTCCTTCTTCAGTTCACAGAGACTATTTGAGCCATCAATTTTAATATATGCATTTATTTACCTTTTAATACCTGAATAATTTTCCTGTCAGAGGAAAATCTGATAGGACTCTCTGTCATCAGTTAGTGTCAGTAGACCGCATCCTCATAATGTTCATCAATAAAACAATATTGTCCCCATCAGTGGACAGGGACCCTGAAGGCATGCACATCACTGCTGGTCAATGGACCCCCAGCAAGCCAGGACTACAGCAGCACACGGCCTGTTCCATTTTATAGGATCCATAAAGTCAAGGTCATCCATATCCAAAGACAACCGTCTCAATTAGTCAACATTGGAATGTCAGTTGTAGTCCGTATTGTCCAGAGAACTACGAAACCAAAAGCAAGCCCCACCAGAAGCCTTTTGGGACTCCAGAGGTCCAAGAGTGGTGCCGCTATCCACAGAGACTCCCCAACCAGTGTTTCCCCCCCAACCCAGTCTCACGGCAGTTTGGGATGGACTCCCGATAAGAACTCTCTTAGAGCCTGATACCGTGCATCTCTCGTGATCACAGCACCCTTCTTTCTGCAGCTCTGATATTATTGGTAGTTTTAGCCCTAAAACCGCTGTTTTAATCAACATTTCCTCACCAGATCTTAGCATGGTTGATATGCATTTCTTTTAATATTGTTATTTCAGTCTTATGGCCAGGAAAGCTGGATTGCTTTGTTTGACATTTTTAACTATAATGCTACATCTGTCAATATTTATTTAGATGTTATCATGGTATTCATTTCTTTATTTTAATATTATTTCGGTGTTATTACCAGTCAACTATTACAGTATGCTGTAATACACTACGATGTTGGCCGAGCTGGGCGCACTCACAGCCCATATCCCACAATGCAATGCAGGCATTCATGTACGAATGGGACAGCGAGGTAGGTCCAAATTAGGGCTATAGTTTGGAAAAATATAGTATACATCGGGGTAGCCTGTATCTTCTGCCAGAGGATCAGAGCTCCTTGGCGTGGAGGATAGAGACAGACCAGACCATGTTCTCTGTGCTGGCCTGGACAGATCGTCACCTGACAAGCAGCATTTAATGATAACACACACTTCCAGCCTGGTGTTGTCCATATGAACACCAAGGGGCCTCCAGGAGCCGAGCCCATTGATTGGCTCATCATTTGACCTCTGATACCCTCTGACCCATGGCACGACCAACTCCTCAGTTTGTGAAATGGTAGGACCACAGGTCTCTATTTCTGCAGAATAAGCAGAAGTACTTGTGTCTGTGTGCAGTAAGCTGAGGTAGAAATGGGCCAGAAATGCCAAAACGTTGTAGTATATGTACACATAGACCCAAACAAAGCTATATACATCTTACTCTAGGAATAAAAACCTCGGCAACAATCTGCATACTTTTAGTTCCTAAAACTAGTCCCTTCTTTATTTTTGAAAAGGTAGTGTCAGTAAAGGCTACAAAGGTTAGGAGGGCTAATGTGTTTTTAAAAACGAGGCATGGAAAATAAAAGAAAAAAATGCTTCTCTTTGTAAATAGTTGAAGACTCAACTATAGGTTTTTTATATAGTGTATAGTGACAAAACCCTGATTAAAGTACTGGACATTGAAGTGATCCTGGCGTTGAAGACCCGCCGGTCGCTGTCCCGTTCTCTGATATGAATGCCTGCATTGCATTGTGGGATATGGGCTTAGAATGCGCCCCGCTCGGCCCATATCGTATAGTGTGTTGTCTTACAGCATACTGTCATATTTGACCGTAATAAGATCAAAATAATATTGTATAAAATAAAGACATGATAACATCTAAAAAAAAAATAAGTGACACCATCACGAAAATCTTCAAAATATCGTGATGGTATCACAATTTTAATAGATTTATTTTGGTGAAGCTGTCCCAACCTGCCGTGAGACTGGGTTGGAAGACTTAGGTCCTATGTACTTATCTTCTTGCTCAGTTGTGCAACGCGGCCTCCCACTTCTTTTTCTACTCCGGTTAGAGCCTGTTGGTGCTGTCCTCTGAAGGGAGTAGTACACACCGTTGTAGGAAATCTTCAATTTCTTAGCAATGTCTCGCATGGAATAGCCTTCATTTCTAAGGACAAGAATAGACTGTCGAGTTTAGATGAAAGTTCTCTTTTTCTGGCCATTTTCAGCGTTTAATTGACCCCACAAATGTGATGCTCCAGAAACTCAATCTGCTCAAAGGAAGGTCAGTTTTGGAGCTTCTGTAACGACCTAAACTGTTTCCAGATGTGTGAACATGATTGCACAAGGGTTTTCTAATCATCAATTAGCCTTCTGAGCCAATGAGCAAACACATTGGACCATTAGAACACTGGAGTGATAGTTGCTGGAAATGGGCCTCTATACACCGATGGAGATATTGCACCAAAAACCAGACATCTGCAGCTAGAATATCATTTACCACATTAGCAATGTAGAGAGTGGATTTCTTCAAAGTTAAGACTAGTTTAAAGTTATCTTCATTGAAAAGTACAGTGCTTTTCCTTCAAAAATAAGGACATTTCAATGTGACCCTAAACTTTTGAACGGTAGTGTATATTTCCACAAAGATTTTCTCATTGTGGGATTTTGTTTGATTTTTTACGTCTCTTTTCCACATACATTTGGACCATTATTAATTCCATCTCTGTGTCTAAAACGTTGGAAAGCTAGAGCAGATGATAAATAAAAAACACTCAAAAAGCTTTAAGACAGAACTTGCTAGAGAAGTCCAACTCGATCATTAGATGGGAGAAACGGCTTTTAGTTGCATTCTTTCAGGCTTAGTTGGTTTCCATGGGAACTCCAGTAGCATGAGGTGTTTATTGTCCCTGAGGGTGAACCAATGGGCTTTCCTTAAAACCAGCCTGGAACCCCACGTACACATAGTCACAGTCATGCCTTGACATTTGCTTAACACAATCATGGTCCTGGAATGGGGAAAAAAACCAATATTAAACATTTGTATATTTCTAAGCAGCAAGCCAACTTCTATTTTAGCTAATTATCCGCCATATGTATATATTCTATATGCCATATGTATAAATATGCCATGAGAAGGAAGGTTGTGGCTGACTTGTTAAACTGTTGGTAAAGTGAAGAACAGTCTTCTTGGCTGGTGGGGGGGGGGGTGAAATGCTGTGAAAAGCTTCCCAATAAGTGTGGAGGTTTGGTTGGCAGAGTTCCTCTTGAGATCCTTACAGGTGGTTTAAACGCTCCCAGGACAGCCTGCTGCATGCCCAACGGGGGGGGGTTCCTGTCTGTAACTGCTATAGTAACAGCCATGTGTGTCTGTCCGTTTACAGAGCCAGTGTGAGATCTGTGACATTTACATTACATGATTATTGTGCAGATATTCATATTGTGGTGTTAGTCAAAAGTAGCCCGCAGTTGCTCAGTTATTCTCTCCGATTTTAACCATTAAAATATTGAATGTGTCTTGTTAAATTTTGTTGCAAAACAACTATCGCGATACACATGGGTTTGGACTTCTTTCCCACCGCTAATACCATGAGTGGTTGCATTAAAATCCAGGTTTTAAAATGTCTGTTAAGTGAGCTGTTGATGACATCACCAATGGTTCTCCACATAGAAAGCTGATTTGATTTCCTTTGCTTTCTAGGAGCCGTTTGAGGATGGCTTCGCCAACGGGGACGAGCTGACCCCGGCCGAGGAGGCCGCTGCTAAAGAAGCAGCCGAGTCCAAAGGAGTGGTCAAGTTCGGCTGGATCAAAGGGGTGCTGGTGAGTCCCGGCCTAACCCTGCTCTCCTTTCTCCTCACTAGGCTTCTCTTCTTGTTACCTTTTTTTTTTTTCTAAGTCAGGTGACCCAGAAGAACTGTCAGGATCATATGGAAATCAAAGAGTTGTGTATGTGTAAATTATAATTTAATTTAATCTGTTTATTAATCCCCAATGGGGAAATTACATTCCCACTCTGTGTCCACTTTGTTAGTAACCACACAGTCCTGAACTACACACACAACACACACACACACACACACACACACACCACACACACACACACACACACACACACACACACTCAGATCTATACATTCACTAATGGAGAGATGTCAGAGTGAGTGGGCTGCCAGCTGAACCAGCGCCCTGAGCGGTGGGGGGGTACGGTGCTTGCTCAACAGCACCTGGCAGTGCCCAGGAGTGAAGTGGCATCTCTCCAGCCACCAATCCACACTCCCACTTTTTGGTCCACACGGGACTTGAACCAGTGACCCTCCGGTTCCCAACCCAACTCCCTATGGACTGAGCTACTGCCACCCGATAGTGAGGTTAGATCGCCTCTATCTGTAAAGTGTCCTGAGATAACTTCAAAAAAGGTAAAGTCAGGGAATGTGATGGACTTTAGACTTCAAAGTCAAAAACTGTCTGTTGTGGACACCGCACGCTCGCTGAGAAACCAAAAGTACCAACATAAGAGACAGACATGCAGGGGAATAATACAGACGCACAACACACACTAAGTGGCAGGGATTTATAGGGTTGGGCATCGTTTGGATTTGAACAAGTCTGATTCCAATAGCGATTCTTCCTTTTGATTCCGGTCCTTATTGATTACTTACTTCACATACAGTATACAGTAAGAGGAAAACATCATTTTGATTTATTGGTGATTTACATATTGACTGGGCTTTTTCAGCCACACTTTGGAGCTCCACTAGCTGTGCTCCAACGCTGCAGCATAAGCGTCTAGAAGTACAGTGGTCGCTACGGAAACCAAAATTTGCGCATGTAAAAATGTGGAACCGATGATTGGATTCAAAACCAATTTTTGCAACGATTCCAAACAATTCCAATAAAGCAACGGTTTCATTAGAATGGTAATTTTGGAAATGATTCCAGGGTGGAAGCGGTTCTGTGCCCAGTCCCTCTGGCTGACAGGATCCGGGTCTCTTGTTTAGGGCCGCTACGGTGCACACACCAGGCTTCGCCAAAGCGGTTCATATTAAAGCTTTGAGTAAAAACAGGATTATAACGTGAGCCAAAACTACTAATGCACCTTAAAAGTGAAATATATGAGATAAAATGCATGCAAAAACATATCCATTCATAACATATTTGTTGAATGAGTGAGTTTAGGTGATCATTAAATCCCATTAAACGTTTGATTAAGTATTAAGACTTTATAACAGAGTCTTACTGTTGGGTTACATTCGAAAGAAACCAGTCAACAGCCAGTGTCAGATACGACTGAGTTAGCACTGAAACTAAATGCTTCTCCACATTTTGCAGCTTGCTCATTACTGAGAGAGACATAGCTTAACGTTTGTCCTCTTCACCATCGGTTCCATGTCTGGGGTCTTACTAGGGCTGTCCTTGACTAAAGAAAAGCGCAGTATAAAAGCAGTCCGTTTACCAGCTGTAAAACTGAGTTTCTCCACAAAGACTCATGCAAAAGCACCACTTTACGTCCTGTGTTTACCAGTGCTCGGATGTTTCTTAGGAAAAGCACACAGAAATGACTAATGGACTAAAGAAATCGGAGTGGACTAAGACCATATGGGCCAATTAGACTGAAAGGGGACAGCCCTATGTTTGACTGTAATTAGCACCAACACAGTTGACATCTGTAGTAATCGATGGCGTGATGTGTTGATATGTCCAAGCGGGCGGTTCAGCAGGGTGAAGTGGATCCCAGGTGATAAGAGTGCCGCTGTATAATTTGAAGTGTACGTGGGAGTAGGTGACACGGTGTTGAGGATTTTAGAACATTGGTGTGAATGGCTTGTGGCTCAGATCAGGGTGGGGGAGGTGGTTAAACCACCGAGCGAGAAATGACTCAACGCCTGAGAGATGTGGTTCATGTTGCACTCTCGTTGACACGTTTCCTTCTGTTAGTAGATTCAGAGGATGTGCATGTGTCCTGCTCCGTCGGTACCTCCTCTAACCCGACACACTGATCCTCCTGTCTCCTGGTTTCTAATGGTGGTCATCAAGTTGTTCTGAACTTACTTTAAGTGAGGTTATGTCTAATGTTTCCCCGAGAAAGGTTCTTAAGTGTCTTTTTTTTTGTCTGGAGCCAGTCCCAGACTGGAGCCAGTCCCAGACTATGGGTCTCTACATTAATGCTGCCATCACTTTCTGTGAGAACAGAATCATGGACGGAATTGCAACATTTATAATAAAAAAAAAAAAAACTATATGAAAATTCCATATGGCAGTGCTACAGATAAAAAAAAAACTTCTTAAAAAACTTCTTAAAATCCATTAATAGGCTAATTCAGTGTCTTCGGCCTGGTGACGGGGGAGGGGGGGGGGGCTTGTGGGCAGCCAGGCTGGCAGTACACTGGAGGAAACACTGCTCATGACATGAACACAAGCTCTTTAGGGATTCAGTCAGAAATGATTTTATTTCCATTAGTTTTTTGAAGAGTTCGGCTTGTGCAAAAACAAAAAAGAAAGAACTTGGAGAAGAAGTTACCATGGCAACTCGACCACATAAAGGTCTTAAGAATGAAGTGGTAATTCTTTGAGATCAAAAGTTAAGAAAAAGAAGTTTAACTTTATGTGAGAAAGGCGGATATCAATATTATGTTAAGATGATTCTCAATGTTTTTGTAGTGCAACTTTTCTCAACTTAATTCAGATTTATATCGTGACTTTTGATTCTCATATTATGGAGTTTTATGGAGTACATAATAATTTTATCAAAGTGGATTTTATGTTTCATTTCTTTTCAAACTACAGTTTTATTCTCTATGACAAACAATGTGAATTTGGTCCCTAATGGTCCTCTTCTTGCTGTGATGACGTCTCGGTGCGAGGACAGGGCTGGGGTGTCCCCCAGGCATGGGCCACCAGGGCTGGGTAGATGTAGATGTAAATGTGCTGTATTTCTATATCTTTTCCAGTCTTAACAACTACTCAAAGCGCTTTTACATCTACAGGAAACATTCACCATTCACACACATTCACACACTGTGGCCGGGGCTGCCGTACAAGGTGCCACCTGCTCATCAGATACACACTCACACACACATCTACACACCTGCTCATCAGATAAACACTCACACACATCTACACACCTGCTCATCAGATACACACTCACACACATTCACTTGGGGCTCAGTGTCTTGCCCAAGGACACTTCGACATACTGTCACTTCAATACCGGATCCTGGACAATGCCAATTTTATAAAATCCATTTTTAAAAAAGGGCTACCTGTGTAAGTTTATCCTGCGTGTCTCTACGCGTGTAAAGTTAGACAGCCAATCACAGACGTTATTAGATCCGACGCTGATTATGCATTTTTGATACTCCATAATAAGGAGGCTATTTGGTCAGAGTCTAAAAAGTATTACATTTGGTTCCCAGCCCTGTGAGAACCATGCAGATTTCATATTAAAATCTTGCTATGTGAAGCATTGCAAGTTCACCCGACTATTCTTAATATCAAATAATGGTGGAGACGTTCATTAGTAAAAGCCAGCAGATCATAACTGGAGCACTGACCCGTCCCTCTCTCTCTGCAGGTCCGCTGCATGTTGAACATCTGGGGTGTGATGCTCTTCATCCGCATGTCATGGATCGTGGGTCAGGCTGGAATCGGTAAGCACAGATCACCCACCGTATGAAAGCTGGGACTTAATAACACACGTTTGACCTGTTTAGAATAATATTCCATTGATTGCAGGGTTTTCCCTGCCACTGTAAGGTTTAGGTGCAGCACCCTAGTAGAATGAATGTAACAACACTCTTCTCAGATCGAAATGATTGTAGGTAGGTTGTAGCGTGCTTAAGCAAGTTTTTCTTTAAAGCGCCCATATTCATACGTTCAGGTTCATAATTGTATTTTGAGGTTGTACCAGAATAGGTTTACGTGGTTGGTTTCATTTTCAAAAAACATCATATTTCTGTTTTCACCCTGTGTGTTTAAGTCTCTGTTTTAGCCCCAGAGTGAGACATCTCACTAGTTTTATCTCCAGAGTGAGACATCTCCCTTCTATACTATCTTTGTTGGGAGCTGCACATGCTCAGTAGCTCGGTAAGATCCATCAGCTAGATAACTCTTTCTGCAGGATCAGCTGGGAGACTTCTTCTAGAACAGGGCCACTTGTGGAACACCTGCACAACAGGGACAGGAAGTAGAACAGGGACAGGAAGTAGTTCAGTAGCCATTGCCAAACCCAAAGAAAACTAAAAAGGACCAAAAAGAGACACAACGCGACTACAAACAGACACAAAAGCCCCCAGAGACTAAATGTTCCCACAAACACAGAGAGAGAGAGAGTGTGTGTGTGTGTGTGTGTGTGTGTGGTGTGTGTGTGTGTGTGTGTGTGTGTGTGTGTGTGTGTGTGTGTGTGTGTGTGTGTGTGTGTGTGTGTGTGTGTGTGTGTGTGTGTGTGTGTGTG
This sequence comes from Etheostoma spectabile, assembly GCF_008692095.1. NCBI lineage: Eukaryota > Metazoa > Chordata > Actinopteri > Perciformes > Percidae > Etheostoma > Etheostoma spectabile. Next base: position 85,306 of record NW_022603256.1, read on the forward strand.
TGTGTGTGTGTGTGTGTGTGTGTGTGTGTGTGTGTGTGTGTGTGTGTGTGTGTGTGTGTGTGTTGTGTGTTGTTTGTGTGTGTGTGTGTGTGTGTGTGTGTGTGTGTGGTGTGTGTGTGTGGGTGTTGTGTGTGTGTGTGTGTGTGTGTGTGTGTGTGTGCTTGCTCAGACCAGAAGAAGTAGATGGTGGAAGACGGTTCTCTTTGAAATCTGTGACTGCGTTTGTCAGACTGCACTGCCATGTCTCTGGAGGACCAGACGGTCAGACAACAGTCTGCCATGTCTACAGACTCACCTCCAGTCACATGCCCGCGCTGCACAGTCTGGTGCTCAGCCGTGGTGGTGGCGTTTAGACAGAAGAAGTGAGCGCCGTGCGGCGTTAGAAGGGTTTAATGTTTGCATGTTTTGTTGTGCTTGATGAAACGCCTCCCATATCGCACCCTGACGTTCTTCATGGAGCCCTTTATAAAACCCAGGGTACCATGTGCTTCACACAGGGCAGCAGATTCAAACCAACAAACTATGAAATCAAATCCAAAATGAAAAACAAATAGCAAAAGAAATGAACTGGACCCAAAGAGATAAGACCTGGACCCATAAAACCCAGACTGTCTGCATGGAAATCTACCACTGGAGAAAACGTGAGCTGAGAACAGTTTTTTTGTTAATTGGGTCCATTCTGTCCTTCTGTTCCCCGTGAGCGAGGTTGTCCCCGTTAACGGATGTTAGATAACCCAGGCTGAGAGACTCCGAGAGCCGTTTGGAACCCAGCCAGTGTTTGACTTTGATGTGACTGCACATAACTGACTAATTCAAATCTCACTGAGAAGAGAAGTTCCCGGCAGCGTGGCACGCAGCCTGGATTTATTGACATCGTGGTGCTGGCTGGGTGGTCGACACTCTGTCAGTTATTTTCTCCCTTTCTCCCCACCCCCCGACCCCCCGACCCCCCAGCACTTTGATGTGAAATATGGGCCCAAAGTGGCACATGTGGCCGACTGGACGGCAGCAGCTCGGCTCTGCGGCGCTGAGTTACTGGAAGGCCTGCTACACATCTGTTACCTGCGCTGCACATTTTTCAGTTCAAACCTGTTTTCTTCCGCAGGTCTCTCCTGTCTGATTGTTGCCATGGCCACCGTAGTGACGACCATCACCGGCCTCTCCACCTCTGCCATCGCCACCAATGGATTCGTGCGAGGAGGTATTCATCCCTTTGTTCTGAACAATTCTCACACTGCAGTGTTTGCTGTGAAGCCAGGTGGGAATCACCTGGGATTTTGAAGGCAGCGTTAGCCGCCATCAGTCATACATCACATACCTCGTGTAGCATCATGGAGAGCTTATGAGATTTCTGACCAAATACATAGATGTGGATATTATAGTGTTGACTATAGGGGCTTTCACTAAACATTAACACAAGGAGAGTTTAGATAAATAATCATCAGTAATGTGGATACAACTACTAAGTGGGTAAAGGCAGATAACAGTCTGGTAAGTAAAAAAAAAAAAAAAGACCACTTTACTGTAATGCAGAAAAGACAACCCTTTTACAATATTACGATATCCAAAATGTAAGATATCTAGTCTCCTTTATGGATGTCAGTATAATATCAATATGTTGCCCAGCCCTAGCTTGATGTGTGCACCTTTAGTTGCAGCCAGATGAAAGAATCTCTGACTGGGTGGTCCCGTGAGGAAATTACACATTCCTCCGTCACTGAATCAGGCTAAGTAGGCTCCTAATTAGATCAATATTTCATAGTGAGATGAAGAATAACTCTTATTGGAGTGGATATTACTGTATATTTTTGTTTTCCTTAAATTGGATCATTGGATCTCTTTGAAGGCAGACGAGATAGTTTGGACTCCGTGAGGGTGTTCTCTGTCTCAGGGACAGGACTGTAGGACACTGGGACGTTGATAGGGACAGTAATCGTCAGGCATGGTGTTACAGATACAGCGCCGCGCCTGTCATGGAGCGGCAAGACCACCGCGCTTCACTCCGGGTTACAAGACGGCCAGCTGGGCTGCAACGAAATCAAACAATCTGTCGATTGTTTCAATTAATCCCATCTGGATTTGGTCTTTAAAATGTCAGAAAACCATAATGAGTCATATTTTATGAAAAAAACGAGTCACCTTGTTAAATGTGGATATTTTCTAGTTTCTTCTCTCCTCTGGGACAGTACACTAAATATCTCTGAGTTGTGGACTAAACGAGACGTTGGAGGACGTCATCTTGGGATTTGGGGAACATTGATCCACATTTTTTACAATTTTCTGACATTTTACAGACCAGACAACTAATCCATTCATCTAGGAAATAATCCACACATGAATCCACAATGGAACTAATCTGTCATTGCAGCCTCTGGCTGGGCAATATATGGATAATATATTGATATCTTGATATGAGACTAGATTAGATTTTGGAAATCGTAATAAGGTAAATGGCTTAAGTGTTGTTCTCTCCTGGTTTTAAGGCCTGCATCACAGTAAAGCGAGTCATCAGCTGTTACCAGTCTGTTCTGGCTCTTCTATTATTTTTTACCTTTACCCACTTAGTCATTATATCTACATTACTGATGATTATGTATCTTAAATCTCTTTCTAAAGATATTTTGTCAAAGCACGAATTGTCAACCCTATAAAATCGACATCGGGGTATTAGGACAAGGATATTGCAATACCTGATGATCGCCCAGTCCTAACCCAGCCCTGGATTGGAAGTGATCCTGGAGCTAAAGTAACCCCGATGTGGGCCTGGGCTGCTCTGGAGCAGGATGGAGGATGATTGGGCTTATGAAGCCTCTGACTGCCTTTAAGTCTTAGCAGGGTGTGGACGTAGATGATTCAGACTCTATCTGGGCTCTGAGCTCAGAGGTTGGATTTGGGGCGGGGGGGGCTGACAGTTTGGACCATATGTTTGCTTGGCCTGGGACAGTCTGACAATTATTCCCCAGTGCAATACTCTCAGATCATTCGACTGCATGTATAAACAATCCAGTATACATATAGAAATCTATACTGTTACAAATAAAATGAGTAGTTGTCACAACAGTTACCTTTTACTAACGTCTTGTCCATTCCCTTATTTCCAGGTGGAGCGTATTACTTGATTTCGAGGAGTCTGGGCCCAGAGTTCGGAGGCTCCATCGGGCTGATCTTTGCTTTCGCCAATGCAGTGGCTGTAGCCATGTATGTGGTGGGCTTTGCTGAAACTGTTGTGGAACTTCTTGCTGTAAGTCGGTGCCTTACTCTACCTTCAGACAGGTGTCGGTGTAATAGTGCGTTACATTTGTAAGTCCTCGGAAGTCGGATTTAGCTTTAAGAACCTGAGCTGTGAGGTTGTTGCAGCAAATGGTGGAGGTGGAGGGGGTGTCCACTCACTGTCTAAAGCATCTTTACAGAAAATCTTACTTCAGCTGAGCTGAACAGAACAGTATTTCTCCTTATGCATGTGTGTATTTGACATGCTACTGTTTGGTTCTCAGAGGTCACGTCAAGGTTCTGTTTTAACCTAGAGACCTGGGTTAAAACGGCAATTCAGCATCTTAATTGTAGTTTTGATTTGTGAGCTCCCCATCCGTTTTTTGTAATATCAAATAACTCCAGTGTCTGCACGTTGGTCATCGGCAGTTCAAGGTCCTTTAACAGCTGCATGCGCTGTCTCTCAGGGTTCAGGGGTCATGATGACGGATGAAATCAACGATATTCGCATCATCGGCACCATCACGGTCATCCTCCTGCTGGGCATCTCTGTGGCAGGAATGGAATGGGAGGCCAAGGTACGAACAGGATCCGGTCTCGGATGCAAGTCCGAGGCTTCATGATGAAACCCCCCGCAGACTCAGACACACTCTTGTAGCGATTCATACATTGGTTCAAGAGACCCCACGTGACTAATGACTCTCATCTCTGCAGGCCCAGATATTTTTGCTCGTTGTCCTCATCACAGCCATCTTCAACTACTTCATCGGAACCTTCATTACTGTCAAGGCCAAGGAATCTGTGGGCTTCTTTGGCTACGACGGTAGGACACACACACACACACACACACACACGTTGTTTTTATGCTGAATCATAACCTTGAGGGCTGTTAGCATTAGCAGTGTTGGCACCGTTGGCTAACTCTGTTTTCCTCTCAGGTATGATCATGTGGGAAAACATGGGTCCTGACTTCCGAGGCGAGACCTTCTTCTCCGTCTTCTCCATCTTCTTCCCTGCAGCCACTGGTATTCTGGCTGGAGCCAACATTTCAGGAGACCTTGCTGTAAGTCACCTAGGGACGGTCCCATGCCATTTTGTACTTCCCAATACTGATTCTGATTCCTGAACTTGCGTACTGATCTGATACCAGTGGGTCATATATTTAGTTATGTTTAACAGCTGTATACTACTATCCCTGTATGGATGTGATAGGATTCTATGGCCTGGCTTAGGTTAAGCTCTTTGTGATTCAAAGAAATGAAGGAATTAACAAAGAAACAGTGGCTTCCATAGACAGTCAGTCATAACCAAATAAATAAAACTACTTTAAAGTAGATTTTCTTCGGGGCTAATTTGCGTGGCATGTTAACGGTGCATAAACTCCAGTACTTACTAAGAACTGCATGTTAGGCAGTATCGGAGGCCTTTTTGGTACAGGTATCGGCACATCTCTAAAGTCACCTGTAAATATGAAGAAAAAGAGATGATCCGTTCAAAAGGCTTCTTCCTGCAGTCAAGGCTGTCAAACCATTGTCTGCTTTCATCAGTTACTCTGTTGACAAAGTGAACCAAGTAGCAGAGAGGCAGAGATTGAGCGGGTGACCTTCAGTGTGTCCTTATCTAACCACTTTATTGATATGTGTTAAAAGGTTAGTGATGGTCAGTGATGTGGTTGTTGGTTACAGGACCCACAGCTGGCCATCCCCAGAGGAACCCTGCTGGCCATATTGATCACAGGAATAGTCTACCTGGGCGTTGCTGTTTCCACAGGTGCAGTAGGACCTACTATAAGGGATATTATCTGACACTTCTCCTTTTAAAGTGAAGCCCATCTCCTTCCATGGTTTTCATGTGCTAACTTGTTTCCCACCAGGCTCCTGTATTGTGAGAGACGCCAGTGGGAATGTGAATGACACAGTCAGTTCTCAGTTCATGATGAACTGCACAGAAGCTGCCTGCAAATTCGGCTATGATTTCTCCACGTGCAAGAACGACAAAGACGGCTGCCGCTACGGACTCCATAATGACTTCCAGGTATGAAGCAGCTCTGCCAGAAGATGAGCTCTGAAGCTCGCTAGGAACATTTGGGAGACAGAGTTTAAAATAACAGTGTTGGTGGTTGAGTTTGATTTGCCTTCCATCTTTGGTTCAGGTGATGAGCATGGTTTCTGGTTTTGGGCCCGTCATCACTGCTGGGATCTTCTCTGCCACTCTGTCCTCCGCGCTGGCCTCTTTAGTCAGTGCACCCAAAGTATTTCAGGTAAGGCCCGGCCTAAACTGGATCTAACCAATCACACCTTCAGCAGGGAAAAGTAGCCGCAAGCTGAAATTTGCGGGTACAAACTGTTTTTTCGGCTTCTCAAAGCACTTTTACTTGTTACTGGTACCTTTCACTCACATTCATACACTTTAAGATCAGACTGCAGGGCCTGAGATCAAACCGCCAACCTTTTGATTTGTTTGGTTAGGTAAACGCTCTCCTGCCTGAGCTACAGCAGGCTCGGCAAGCAGCCCAATCGCCAAAAAGCTGCAAGCTGAGTTGAGCGGGTTTGTAGAGTCACCACTTCAGATGGTTTAATGCTCTATAGAGAAAATAGTGAAAGGGTTTTAAGGAACTTGGTACCTACGTCCAAGGCGTGGTGTTAGATGTCTCCGTCAATTAAGACATGAATTATTACTACAGCAGAACTTCCCTGCTAGCCCCGCCCTTTTAGGAAGTTCTGTGATTAATGCCGGCGGCCATGTTTTATAACGAATCTTGCTCATTTATAGTAGAAATGTGTATCTCAGTCACACAAGGCTTTATACTAAGTTTGGTTGTTATAGAATCAAATCAAAAAATTTTAATTTGGCATGTAAATTAGCTAAATACCATCATGGCGGACGTCTATGGCCCAAAGGCCTTTTTTATAGAGCACATTGGGTTGGACCGTGTGAGGAGATTCACTGTGTGGGGGCGTGGCCTTTAAACTTTTGGCCCCAGTTAAAGTGCCCCCATCAGGCTGAATTGTATTATATTCTTTGTGGTACACACTTGTGGTATTTTTGGCGCCTTCTATGGGTTGAACTCAATCCTTACGCCAGCCTATTCCTCATGACGCACTGAAGATATGTTACACATTTTATGATGATTGGTTAAACCATTAGTGAGTTATGGCCCATTTACTGCTAAGCCCCACCTTTGGCGTAATTCTTTAATTGATGGCGGCCATGTTTTTTCACCAGTCTTGCTCATTTGAATGAGTATCTGAGTCCAGCAAGGCTCTAAACCAATTGTGTTTGTTGAAAAGGGTCAAAATAGACAAAGTTCTATTAATTTTACCGTTTTCACATTATGCAAATTAGGCCCAATTCCATTGCTGCGGTCCTCTATGGTCCAAGAGGCTTTTTTCCTAGAGCCCACTGAGCTGCGTGTGTGAGAACATTCAAGTCAGTCGGCCTTACGGCCTGAGGAGCCTTTTCTTTCCAAACTCTTTTTTGATGGTTAAACGCAGCAAATAATACTAACCCGGGAGAAAAACAATAGTCAAAAAATAATATTGTACTGTGGGCTGACATCATGAACAACTCAAGGTCCAACATGTGTTTGGCTTTTTAGAAACTCTTGGAGCTTCTTCTGTCCATTTTTATCACTTTTCTGGTGTTTTTGTCACATTTTCCAACATTTCTGTCACTTTGTTGTTAATTCCCCCCCCCCCCCCCCCCCTAAAAAAAAAAATATTATAAAATATAAGTTTTTATTACACTTTTCCCAATGTTTTTCTCACTTTTTCTGACCTTTTTAGGAGCTTTTTTATGATGGCTGAGCAACTTTTTGGATGATTTTTTTTTTATGCCATTATGTGGACCAAACTGAGTGAGAAAGCTTTATGAGAAATGCAATAGCACAATCAAAGATATTTGACTTTTTTGATGAAATAAAAATCCTGTTAATGAAGTAACCATGTGTGGCTCTTGATGTGATTCTCTTTTCCCCTGTTGGACCCTTTACATGATGCTTCCCATCCCCACAGGCTTTATGTAAGGACAATATCTACCCCGGCCTGAGCATGTTCGCCAAAGGCTACGGCAAGAACAACGAGCCCCTGCGCGGCTACATCCTGACGTTTGTGATCGCCCTGGCCTTCATCCTCATCGGTACTACTGCACTACCTCCCTCTGAGGCTTCGGCTTTGGAAGAGGTCGACATAAACAGAAGAGCAGCTTGTAGGACTTAGGGCCATCTATTAGCAGAAGTGGAATATCATTTACAATATAATATTCAACTATGTTCTTATTAGTGTATAATCACCTGAACCTGATTTGATGATACATGATTAGTGTTGTCCTGTTTGGTGGTCCCTCCTGGAGGGTCCAGCGTTTCCACACCCGGCACTCCCTTTTAACCAAACTCATACTTCAGTGTGAATGCACCGAGGCTCAAAACAGCAAGTGGGAGAATGTGGACTGGGACACGGCATAGGAGTCATGAACCTAATTTGATGCCACTGTTATTTGAAATATTTTACTATATGATGTGATATATGAATGGCCTGGCTGACTGGCTGTACTGAGGTCTTGATGCCACCAGGGGCAGTTTGCTTCCAGAATGAATCAACTGAATCCAATTAGAAGCCTTTTTTTTTGTTTTTGTTGCACTTGCTGAGCGGTGTAGACAACAGATCTGGGAGTGTGCGTGTGTTTCTTTGTTAAAAATGTCTGAAAATATACATATTATATGGCATATTAATAGCAAAGATAAATCTGGCTATTTGTGAAAAAAATGATTTCCACATTGAAGAGCAGCTTACAATAGGTAACGTTAACACATGACGTATAAACCATTTATTTTCATCCATTTGGCCAACTTTAATATGCAACATAATTGTATACAATATAGTATTGGGGGTCCCTACTCGGTCTCTCTTTGAGCTGAGGGGGCCCTGGCCTAAAACAAGGGGAAGACCCCTGAGCTAGAGGACATGCAACCTGAGTTTGGGCCCTGTCTAAGTTAACTCTTTCATCTTTTCTTCCTGCAGCTGAGCTGAACGTAATCGCCCCCATCATCTCCAACTTTTTCTTGGCGTCCTATGCCTTGATCAACTTTTCTGTGTTCCATGCCTCGCTGGCTAACTCACCAGGTAAGACAACACAAAGGAGTCAGATGTGCTAGAAGTTGAGGCTAAAGGGGGAACTGATCCTATCTGAGTGGCTTATCCATGGTGGGGATGTCGCATGGTGTTTGATGATTGTGATTGGAGATGATGAGGTTTTATGTTTGACTGCTTTCAGAGCAGAGAGCTAGTGTTTCCCAGCTCACAGAGACCGGATCTGGGAACACGGTCCTGCTCGTCACTCCCAATAGTTCAGCAGTCTAGCAGTTAGCAAGCTAGTTAGCTTGACTGCTAAGTAGCTAATGAGGGGAGTGGGCCTATGTTCCCACAGTCCTATGTTCCCCATTTCCTTTTTGTATTTGTATCAGATTTGATCCCCCTTTCTCTCAATTTAAAAAGAATCCCTAGAAATGTGTGAGCGTTGGGCTGTGTGAACATAGGGCTGACCCTGCTAATGAGTTGAAACGGTTTATTCAATAGTTGGCCGTCTTTCTGGCTCTAACATGTCATAGGTCGGCAGTGGGGAGACAGTTGGCCGTTGATCATCAGCGTGGCGCTGCGTGTCAGACCTAACCCTCGTGCTAAGAAAAGATTCACATGTATTCACTCAGCCGGCTGCTGATTGTGCTCATTTCATTCAATTTAAAAAAGCTTGTCTTTCAAATCCAGTTGTTTAAAATGCTTCCCTACGTTGCTGCTCTGGAATATGTTTTTACAGAAGTGTGTGGGTCACTGTTACATTAATGGGATTGGCAGGGTTATGGTTATGAGTGACTGTTAGAGCCTTTTTTAATAGCCGGGTACATCATTCCAGTGGTGCTGTAGTGTAGCGGGGCCCTGCTGTTGAATGACGCATGTTTGCCAGGAGCTGGAAGGCCTCTGGGACAGAACAGCAGCCGTCTCTGGATGACAGACTGGCTCTGCACTACTTAGGAATATCTCAATATGTCAGAAGCTGTTTAGAGGTGATGTTGTACAGCATACAAACATGCTACCCTATATGTTTGCTAGTTATTTGTTTGTAAAGGGTCAGTTCACGAAAATACAGAAAGCATTCTCGGTGACCTCCAGTTCAGTTTGCGATGCAGAGAGCAGGATTGGGAAAAAGCCATGTGACTCCTATCCTGAATACACAGAAGCAGTGTTGCTGCTAACTACCTGATTACACAATCTTGCAGTTCAACTTCCGTGTACTGTATATTATATCTGTATTGTAAGACTATCAAGGAAATAATTGTGAATCGGGGCCGGAAGCATTTGGATCTAGCAGCTGGGGAAACGTTGGCAGGCAGAAAAGTGGTCTAACCTTTTTTCACCAAGGGCCCAGCTTGGGCCAGTCCCGGACTGTGGCAGCGTTAATGTAGAGCCCAATAGTTTCTGGGTTGACAGAATCCTGGATGGAATCGTGGAAATGGTGAATTTAAAAAAGCTATAAGACAGCCTCCATAAGGCTCTACATTAAGAGATTAGAAAATATGACTAGGTTTCCAGCCGAGCCGCCCCACTGTAACTGTAGTTTAAAAACGTCTTTAGGCCTGGTGGGGGGGCAACTTGGTACACACTGCATTTGGCTGTTAGAAGCTGCAGGTTGTCATCGTTAATGAAACAGTCACTGGAAGCTGTGTCTGCCTTCTCACATAACAAAAGGAAACTCAGACTTAACTACATCTTTGAGTTTTAGTCACTCATACACTTAGTTACTTACAAATATCAAAGGCTAGATTCAATAGGAGATTAATTTAAGATATGAAATACCAGTTCTAGATTAGGCTGAAATTCTTTAGAACTTTTGGTTAGAGACGTTTATTACCCAGAGGGCTGGAGACAGTTTCTTCACAGATGAGACTCTGGGTTATACCACACCTTTACATGCTTGTAATTGTGCGTGAACTGGCCCTTTAGACTGTAGAGAATACCTAATTGAAATGCATATCCAGCAGTTGATTTTTTCTATATTGAGTTCTGTGCTTTTTTTCCCCCCACAATACCAAAGCTCTAGCAGAACTCCAGGTACAGATTCTCTATTCCTCCAAGCAGGTCATATAATCACACAGACTTAAATGGTACATGGCTTAATTAGAGGCGAGCAGTAATACAGACTTCGACGTCTGGATTGGACTGTCTCTGCAACCACAAACTATTTCTGGGCCATTAGGTGTTGTGGCCTCTTCAGGGCCGTTCTCCCAGAGAGAAACCGCACCATCCGTGTACCCTTTATGTCCTGTGGTTGGTTTTAGACTCTGTCATTGTGTAACCACACAGTCTGACTGTCCCATCACTAAAATCCTACTAGTGTAGTGTCTGTGGTACCCTGTAAACCAATGTGGTCTCTAATAGCTGGTTTAACTTCCGGTCTCCAGTCTAACAGACTGCTAACTCCCATTCTTTAACCCAACACATCTCCAACTTTAACTTTGTCCATGCTCTTTAACAGCCACATTTAATATTTTAAGATCATAAAAAGGATTGGGAATGTTTCCTTTCATGGCGGATGACCACAGTGTCTCCTGATTGTTAGTCTTTTGAATTGCAAGTCAAACTGAATTTGGTCACGGAGTCTCTGACAGATCCGACCTCAACCCAAAGAACATGAAGTTCATTTCCTCCATGTGCCATCATTATTAATTTTTGGAAACATTATGAAATAGTATGTGACAGCAATCTTGAGTTTGTTTGATCCCTTTTGTCATATCGCACGCCTTCTGCTGCCGTGTTGTGACTGCGTGTGGTTGGTGCTGCAGGGTGGCGCCCCAGCTTCAAATACTACAACATGTGGGTTTCTCTGGCTGGAGCGGCGCTGTGCTGCGGGGTGATGTTTGTCATCAACTGGTGGGCGGCGCTCCTCACCAACGCCATCGTTCTGGGCCTTTTCATCTACGTCAGCTACAAGAAGCCAGGTGAGTTATTAAACATTTCTTGTTTCTAGCCATCTTTTTACAGAATTCAGGAATGTTTCCACCTGCAAACCAACATTCATACCCTTGGAATAATAATAATAATAATAAAAAATGCTCCAGTTGCGTAAACATGACACAATGTTGCCAGTAATATGACAATATATGGTAGTTGACAAAACAATGTCATGAATTATTTTCCCACTCCAACACAAGTTGTTCCTGACTCTGACTGGGGCAGCAGCTCACATTCAGCCGGGGTGTGATCCCAGGGCGCCCCCACTTCAGTTCTTTCTTCATGTGAGCAGTCCCTGTACCCAGCCGTGTTTGCCAAGAGTTAGTCTATGTCCACCATGTTCTACTTCGAGGATTGCTCCTGTGCCGCAGGAAGTCCTGCTGAATGTCCCTCTTTTCATCTTCCTCATTCTTTGTGTTGGCACTGCTCTTCCACACACATCTATGCACCTCTTTAAACCCAAAGATGGCCGTGCAGCTCTGAATATACACACACACACACACACACACACACACACACACACACACACACACACACCTGTGTGCACACTCAGTTTGACATGCAGCTACACACACACACGAGGCCTTCTCCTTGCTGGTAACTCGGCATGGGTCAGCCGGCCTTTGGCCCAGCAGGACGACCCGTAAACACACTTCTAAACTGCCCTGTGTGTGTTGTGCCTGCATGCGTCCTCCCCTCCAGATGTGAACTGGGGCTCGTCGACCCAGGCTCTGACCTACCACCAGGCCCTGACCCACACTCTGCACCTCAGCGGTGTGGAGGACCACATCAAGAACTTCAGGTACCAAACATATACAGTATGCAAATATGTACATTTTTATTTACCTGAATTTCATTTTGACAAGGTAGCTTAGCCTTACAGCACATATCATGATGATTATTATGATGGTGGGCAGTGTGCAATTTTGTTGGCTAGTGGCAGTGTCTGCATGCAACATGAGCATGTCCACGCAGAGTGGTGTGTCTGTGCATTTTATCTATATATTTATGCACTATGTTGTGTTGAAGTTTTTTTAACAGATATTGGTTGTTTGTCCAAGAAAAAATTCCCATCTTATCTCTTATGTCAGTCTCAAAAAACAGAATTAAATAGGCTTTAGCCCAAGCTGCTATCAGCTCTGTCAGCTATACACTACATCTAGACTGTTAGGATATTACAGAGGAAGGTTGCTGACCTTTTATTCATTCATATGAATTCTATTTTTCTATATATTGTCTATTTTGTGTGCTGTACTTCATGTGTGTCCTAAAATGAAGTCATTATACATTATACTGTATATAAAACACAGAGAAGCACCCCCACTAATCAACCTAACACACCTGCAGTTTCTGCCATTGGACCAGGCAGTTCTGATATCACCAAGACAATATTAATAGGATATTTGAATGACATAACATAATGGACGTGTCAAGATTTTAAATTTGAAATTGATTAAATTGAGCATTGATTTTGACTATTGAAATCAAAAGGATTCTTTTGTGTCTCTCTCCACCCCAAAACAAACACAACGTAGCTTAGCGGCTGTTAGCAAGTAACTAAAGACACAGGGTGATGTTAGCTTAACGGTTCTTAGCATGCAGCTAAATAAACAGGGTAAAGGTAGCTTACTGGCTGTAGCCATGTATCTTTAGCTGCATGCTAACATTAGCTTAGCCGCTGTTAGCGGTAGCCTGCAGCTGCTCTGTTCCAGACAGCGTGGCCACTACCCAGTCTGAGATGAGTTGTCACAGCTGAAAAGAAAATGTTAAAATCAAATTGAAATTAAAAATGTAAAGTTAAATGGAACCATGGATTTGCAGAATGGAGACACCCTTATGAGGAAATATAAAATAATATCCTGAAATGTCAAATGTACACAGAATCACAATATAAAAAATAAATAAATAAATCAAAGCAATCACTGTTACTGTTGGGTGGGTATTGCGCAACAGAGGTGACCTTCTGTAACATATTTTGTTAATTTTGAATCTCATCTTTCTTCAAATTACTATAATTTGTACGACCAATGTGTGGTTTAATAATATGATTATGATATGATTCCCCTATACATTTTAACCCCCCAGCCCTATGCGTGCCCAATAAAGCTTTATCCTTACAACCAGTATGAATAAAGGGAAGAATCTATCATTGAACAGCATTCATTTAGTCATTTCTGTTGAAAATCCACAAATGTAAAAATACCCTTTTCTATATCCGGCACACGGAGTGTGTTCTCTCTCTACATGCGCACACACAGTGTTTTTTGAAGACGACTAGTGCCGATGTGCCGTTGGCTGTTCCCATGGTAGCAAACCAAGCAGGGGATTAAAGGCATCTGATGGTGTCTTCAGAATGACTCGTGTGTCCTCCTCTCCCCCCCTCCCTTAAATCCCATGGCGCTTAACATATTTGCTTTGATGTGCGCTACTCTGCTCCTGTTGTGTGTGTCCTGTGCTGAGAAGACTAGCGGCCACTGTGGAGGTCAGAGGGAAAGGGGAGGGAAAGCCACTCTCTTTCACTCGGTTAGGGCATGCTCAAGGATGAGACAATCTGGCGACAAGATCTTCGAGACATTTTCATAAATGTGCAATAAGGCCAGAACCGCAGTTGGCCATATTTGGTGTGTTTTTAAGGAGATCTGGGTCTGGCTCAGTGGCATTTTCATCATTGCTAGCAAGACACCTAATTCTGTGTAACTGGAAGTCTCACCTACCCCCCCGCACCACCCCCATACAGTCGCTGGGTCAATGAAGTCATGGCTCACTTGAAACCTGAAAGGGATCCGTTAATCAATTCCATAACGCATAAAGCTTCTCAAAGTCAAACCGGACTCAGCCCACAAAGCTCTGGTTATGAATATGATACCTTATTTCTATTTTTATATAGATTTAATACTGGTAAATAAATCGTTTAGTGAAGTTTAATATACAGGGGTGGGGTAACGGACTGTAGTTGATCTCCTTCCCTAAGAGGAAAATAAGGTTGGACTTAATTTTACAAATGAAATAAAAAGAATTCTAGGCAATGGTATTGGTTCAAAAGTTGACCAGGATAACGGAGAACTCCACTTGAATGTGTGTTGCTTAAAAGTTAGAAGTTGATTACCAGTTGTTATCGCCAATAGATCCCTGACCATGACCTTTGAGTCCTACATCTGAGAACCCCTTCCATAAAGTACAGCACCCAGTCCTACACTACTATAACAATGTCGCTACTTTTTAGCTTTTTGTCTGTCTGTGCTCGTCAGTCCCAGGCTCTGGATGTTGTGGGATGATTGTTTATGTTAAGTAATTGAATAATAATGGTGACTCACCCCCCCCCAGACCCCAGTGCTTGGTGATGACAGGTTACCCCAACTCTCGGCCCGCTCTCCTGGATCTGGTCAACAGCTTCACCAAGAACGTCGGCCTGATGATCTGTGGTCATATTCGCACGGTGAGTTGATATTAAAAAGATGTTCATACAACACGTCACCGTGGTTTTAAGCTTCAGAGATCGGTAATGCTCCCAACTCAGTTGTAGCGCAGGGAACCGTGTTCAGTCCTTTTTAGGCTCCGACCAAGGTGCCTGTCCTAAAGTACAAATTCCTCATCATTCAATACCCGATTTAAACGCCTATGGAGGAAATCACATCAGCATCAGTGGGCCAATCAGCACGCAGTATGATTCTACCAAGATCTAATAATGTCTGTGATTGGCTGTCTAACGTTACACGTCGTAGAGACATGCAGAAAAAACTCTACGTTACACAGAGACAATTGGGGGGGTAGTAGTTCAGTCAGTAGGGAGTTGGGTTGGGAACCAGAGGGTCGCTGGCTCAGGTCCCCGTACGGATCAAAGTGTGGTGGTGGACTGGTAGCTGGAGAGGTGCCAGTTCACTTCCTGGGCACTGCCAGGTGCTCTTGAGCAAGGCACTGAACACCCAACTGCTTGGGGCAGCCCATTAAGTGCATGTATATGTATGTATGTAACCCAAATGGTATCAAGTCACTCGGTTCACTTCCATATTTGTTTTAGCCAACAATAATGATAATTTCCCCGTTTCGTTGCTTAATCAGTGAACCCTTTAGTGGCAACCCGGACTTTGTTGACCAGTACGGTAGCATTCTACACAGGCACAACCATACTTCTTTACTATCTCATCCACCACGGGCCCGCGGGATCATGGGACTTTGCACTCTGGTTACCCATAACCAAGAGTGGAAGTACTTCTATTAAATAAGTAGAACTACAACCCTCTGCTGCCCACACTATTTTCTGATGTTTCAGTTAACCAGCAGACAGCAAATCACACATACCATAACACCTGCTTGTTGCTGCTAGCCAGCTGTTTCCACGTGGGCTGTGATTGATCCATATTTGATCCGAGGCGTGATGATGTTGGCTGAGGTCTGCTTGGTGTCGTAGTGGTGACGCTGAAGGCAGCCGGCTCAGTGGAATTTGAGTTCAGTGTGATGGTCGGCTCATATATCTATTCCACCAACTCCCATCATGCCACCTATTCATTATGTTCCACAGCCCATTGTGTCAGTTGGCAGTCATTCAGCAGTATTACACATATATAGTAACAACTGTGCTGGAGTCATAATGGAGTTGTGAGTGGGATATTGATACTGACTATCGGCCAATAACAGTGCATTGGCTGATCTCACATTAACACAGAATAATGACCCACATACTGAGCTCGACATGTTAAGGTCTTTCCACAAGGGGAGGACCACCAAGCCTGCGTAGTCGCGTGGATCCGCGAGGTCTACTACGCTCCTCATGAGAAGGACAACGCGCCGCGATTAAACGCCAGGCGATCAATGTGTGGTAACCATGGAGATTCTGTCCACTACCGTATCCCTGCCGTACAACTGAATGAGATCAGCTGACTGTGGTATCAGAGAAAGACCTTCACAGGTCCGTTGACAAACTGGTATGGAAACACTGTTTTGGAAGGAAGTCAAATATCTTAGTTCCTGTTAGCTGATATGTGGACTTTGCTGTCTATAATGATTCCAATGGAATCTTTTTTTTTTAAATTTTTTTTATTGGAATCGTTTGGAAAAATTGGTTTAGAATCCGAACAACGGATCCAAAGGCTGCTGTAACCAGCTCTGGATCACTCTATTCTGTTGTTGCTCGACATAAATGCATTATTTATTCATTTTAAGGTGATCCGTCACCACAGAAGTGTGATTTCTCCCCCGTCTGCTCACTGAGCCTTTACGCCGTGGAAATGGTCTTTGATCAGTCTCCTGCCAGGTGTAACTGCTCCTTGGGAAAGGCCATTCTGATTGGATGAATGTGGGCTGTGTGTAGTCCTGCCTGCCACTTTTGCCCCCCAAGCTAAACGCAGTAAACACTGTCAGCTAATGGCAGTGGAGTTTCCTGGCTGAAGGGAAGCACTGTGAGCTGGTTTCTGCAGGAAGAAACCAGGTCCCTGATGAGCGGGTTCAGTCTGTGATCTGAGTGAATGAAGCATATAGCATGCAGGCCTGCCGTATTTGTTACATTTTGTGTGTGTGTGTGTGTGTGTGTGTGTGTGTGTGTGTGTGTGTGTGTGTGTGTGTGTGTGTACAGGGATACAGACGGCCAAACTTCAAAGACCTGACCACAGACCAGGCCCGGTACCAGCGCTGGCTGCTGAAGAACGAGACCAAGGCCTTCTACACGCCGGTTTTTGCCGAGGACATGAGGCAGGGGACACAGTACCTGCTGCAGGTGGGGACACAGCACACGTCACTGACTCTGCGGTAAACGACGGCTAGCAAGAAGCATTGTTCAGTCCTGATGTGGACCGGCTCAGCGGGGGCCGGCAGCAGACCGCAGCCAGCCCTGTTGGCTCCCTGCTCTGCACATGCTTCCAATGGAAACTTTTCACAAGGGTTGCCAACCACAAATGTTTGAAGTTTGATCCCCTGGTTGAGGATAGTTATGATCATTGTGTAAGAGGCTATGAACTTTATTGGATTTGGCCCCTGCATGCCCTTAAACTATCTCAAACAATGGGATCAATCGCAAATCAAAATTATTTTAATAACCCAGTATTGCATACGTGGCCTCATTAGGCTGCATAGAAATAGAAACATTGGTTCCCAAGAAAAGAGGAAAAGGAAACTGTTCAGGAAAGACATTCCCTGCTTTCTTCAAAGATATTATTCAGTATTTTTGTTTGTGTGTGTGTATAATGGAGCTTGAATGGAAACCAGAAGACGGTGAAAGTAGCAGGCTCCTGAGGACCTGAGGCACAGGGCTCCCAGAGTTGAGTCATACACAGAACGGTGCCAGCGTTTCCATCTGAAATGTCCAAACTGAGGCCTGAGAGGGAACACAGCGTATGCACTAGGAGCTGGCACCAGTGACCAGTTTAACTCTTACCTTCCTGCTCCACAATCAACGGCTCAGTGACTCCAGCATTTAAGAAAAGAGTCGAGCAATGAATTGATGAGATTGTGATTTCCCTTCTTCTCCCTGTCAAGGCTGCCGGTCTGGGTCGCCTCAAGCCCAACACCCTGGTGCTGGGCTTCAAGAACGACTGGAGGGACGGCGACATGATGAACGTTGAGACTTACATCAGCATGATCCAGTAAGTGGAGCGAATCGGCAAAGAACCAGAGCTGCTGTGGCTCAGTGGTAGAGCGATCGGAAGGTTGGTGGTTCGATCCCTGGCCCTGCATGTCGACACTGAGCCCCGGGTTGCTTCAGCTTCACACCCGTTACAATCCAAGCATTACCAAGCATGCGTCATTACAAATCTAACCCAGGGACCCATATAGTTGGGTCTTACTGAAAGCAAACCGAGATCAACTCATCAAGCAGGTCTTGGTCTGCTTGTTCGGATGCGTTTCGTGCACCTGAGTGCGATTGCTGCACTCTCACATGTCCAAACGAACCGCGCCAGCGAGAGAATCCAACCAGTACGATTCAACCTAACCCATTTAAACAAGGCAGGTGTTAACGCGCCCTCAGATACCCATGAGGGTCCAAGAACCCTGTGAGGGTCCAGGGGCCCCGTGAGCCTCAGGGCCCAGACACTACAGCCCTGAGCAGGATCCTGACTGCCCAAGTATGTGTGGTACTGCTGCACACGCTCCGTGCAGCGTGGGTCCGTGTGAACCCTAAAGCAGTCATGTGAGACTGTGAGTCAAGGACTTAAGCTGAATGAGTTCCTGATTGTAAAGTGTGGGGATTACGGCGTTAGAGCTGAAGGTCAGAGATGGTTCAGCCCGACAATATTAAAATCGTAGCTAATACGCTCAGCAATGCGTCCTTTACTCTCCATCCAGCGAGAGGCGAGGCAGCGTACCCCCGTTAGAGCCTTCTCTCAGCCGACAGAACCACGTCTTCTCCACTCGCTTTAGTTGAGCATGTCCTGCTGATTATGATTTTTTAGTTGTTGTTGATGTGGACAGTACTGTAGCATTGTTGAGCTCACCACGGGGTTTCTTAAGACTCGGGGGAGTCTTAAAACAAACAAAAAATCTCCGGCCTTACAAAGTCTTCACTGAAGAGTTGGGTTCTGGGTGCAAGGCGGCTCGAGTCTCATTCTCAACAGATTTGATTAGATTTTTTGTGTAATTTTCCCCATTCAACATCTCTGTTGACATTTCATTAAAGGCTGATACAAAGAGTTTTAAGGCTGGAGCCAAGCCAACCGATTACGAGATGAATCGTGACCATAAATCTTTTGATCCGCAAAAGAACATTTTGAAAAAAGAAAAAAGCGAAGGTCCGAGACTGAGAACGGAAACTTCATAGACTTCCATGGTTGAAGCTCGCTCTAGTTGTGGGTGGGGTAAACATTTCCATGGTAACAGGGAGCTCCACCAATCAGTTAATGATACGCTGTTACAGTTAGGATTGTGGGTAGTGTAGTACTTCTCCATGACATGGTGAATGAAAGATGTTTTCCTTAGAACAAGGTTGATTTCATCCAGACTTCTACAGAGCAGAGACCTTGGTAACAGCCTCCCAGCTCCGGCTCCGTCTCCCTGGGATGGGTTAGACTTCATGGTGGATCCTTCCAACAGGGACCACACTGTTGAGCTCTACACTCCTAACATTGGTGTATGCACCAGGACCAGATGCACTGTGTTAACAGCGGCTATCCACTGGAGGCCTTTTAATTTGAATTTTTAATTTAAAGTCTTTAATTTCTGTTTTATTTTCTTCTCAGCGATTCCTTTGACTTCCAGTTTGGTGCTGTTATCCTGCGACTCAAAGAGGGACTGGACGTGTCTCATATCCAAGGACAAGGTATCAAAACACACACACACGCACGCACGCACGCACGCTCGCGCGCACGCACACACACGCACACACACACACAACACACACAGACAGAACTCTGTTGGTTGAAATCAAAATGATTCTTCTACACTGCATCACCTGCAACACAACATGGCACGTGTCTCCAAACGCATATAAAATAATCAACTTTAATCAGTGGAGTAATTTAAAGAGTGTTTCGGTGTGAAGACTACTGAACTCTAAAGTTCTGTCTGATTTCCTTTTTTTCCCTGTTTTTGTTTTTTGTCATCACACTGACATTTCTAATTCCCACCATCTTCTGTTCCCTCTCCCCTCCTTGTTTTCTCCTCTGGTCTCCATCCGTCCACTCCTCCCTGTTTCCTCCCAGATGACTTGCTGTCCTCCCAGGAGAAGTCCTCGGGGATGAAAGATGTGATAGTGTCCATAGACACCAGCAAAGACTCTGACGCAGATTCTTCCAAGCTGTCGTCCAAGGCCACCAGCCTCCAGAACAGCCCGGCTGTGCACAAAGGTCAGCGCTTTGATCAGCCCAGCACACTGAAGACACAAGGAGGGACATAGAAGACATAATCATTTATGAAGTTAGATCAAAACTAGTTTCATATTGAAGACAATAAAGCACTTCTATACTGTAAACATCTTATTTAGGCATACTGTATAGTATCCATTTATGCATTATGTCTGGGGCTCTAGCTTGAAGCTTATTGGTTCATACTGGAACAAAAATATATAGTTTCATCTAACTCTAAATCTTTAGGTCAGGACAGAGGAAGGCTTTCATTCAGGAAATCAGTTTAACAACATTCTCAGAGATCCCTCTTAATCCATCAATGACTTCTATTATGTGCCTCCACACACACACACACACACCACACACACACCACACACACACACACACACAGCTCCAACAGGAAGTTGCCTCAGTGACCCACGACTCTGGTCGTTAATTCTCCCCCCCCCCCCCCCCCCCCCCTCCCCCGACTCTGAGCAAACAAACACCCACCAAGTGTTCCCAGCCTGTGGCAGTCTGGGAGTATTCGGCCCTGTCCTGCTGCCTGCTTACTTTATTCTCTTACACTATGTTACATTATTTTTGGTCAAAGTTTAGGTACAATATGAAATCTATAAAACAAATGCCCTACAACGAGAGGTGCACATGTCACTCAAATCTGCTGATCATTTGAGGTATTACAACTCTGGTTGTATTGTAGTTACCGTCCCTTCGATCGCTCGGCTCCCCAAAGGAACTGCTCTGACTGGTTCTCCAGTTTAACTTAGCTGTTGATGTAATCTGTCTCACAGACCTAACTCCAACAGCAGCACATTACTGTGTTTTTTAAACAGAAGTACAGCTCAAATTCACTTTCTAAATCAGATGTTTTTGGTCATTCTTGAGTAAGGCTCTCCACACACATTGTGAATATGAGGGTCTGGTGAAGATAAATGCCTTGATTGGGCTAATCCTCTTACTGTGAGCTGAGCTCCTACTGTACCTGAGCCGTCATTAAGACAGAATCTCCCTCCTCAGTGTGGGAGCTTTTCATCTTAATCCCAGCGTAGTGTCGGTGGAGAGTTGGGTTTGGAGAGGTGCAGCTGATTTATGTGGATTTGATCCCCTCCAAATGGCCATTGGAAGCCGGTGTAAGACATTTCCAGAAAGGGGAGAGACTAAGTTGTTAAAGCTTCAGTTAGCATGAAGCTAGCTGTCTCCTCAGGACCATCGGCGGCTGTCTGCTTTTAATCCTTCTTAATACTGTTCATGTTTTGTTGTACTCAACTTCATCTTGATTCATGAAGTCTTCATCAAAGCAACATTTCACATCAATATCTCTCCTTTTGTCTCACATTTCCCAGATGACGACGATGATGGCAAAGCTACGACTCAGCCCCTGTTGAGAAAAGGCAGGAGATCCACTTTATTGTGTTGCCTTTAAACCTTTCTCTCTCTGCTTTGTTTTCATCTGAATCTCCATCCGTCTAGCTCTCTGTCGCCTCATTTCTCACAGTATATTAGGAATTCCTCCTGTAGTAACATCCCGTCCTGCGCCCGGCTGGCTCTGTCTTGTCTCTCCACGTCTAGCTTCTTTGCTTTGGGGAATAACATCCTGTCTTTTCCTCTCTTTCTCCAGCTTGTAGCTCAAGCCCTGTGTGTGTGTGTGTGTGTGTGTGTGTGTGTGTGTGTGTGTGTGTTGTGTGTGTGTGTGTGTGTGTGGTGTGTGTGTGTGTGTGTTGTGTGTGTGTGTGTGGTGTGTGTGTGTGTGGTGTGTGTGTGTGTGTGTGTGTGTGTGTGTGTGTACTCAGTCCAAGTCTTGAGTATTTAATGTTGCCAGTGTCTGCCAACATTTCTATTTCCTCCTTTGGTCTTCAGTCTCTCGCCTGCTGCTGCTTCTCTCTCTGCAGGGGACACTTTGTCTTCCGCTTTCTTTTCCAGGATAAAAACTGCTCTACTGTTTCTGATCGCTGGTGTTTCCCCGTGTTCATGAAAGAAATCATCAATGCATCAGAAAATAGCTACTTAGAGCAACAATGTTAAAGAACATGTCTTCCTCTTTAAGAAAGTCCCATTAAAGCTGCAGTAGGGAGATCTGAGAAAACGTGGACTTAGCCTAAAAATTTGAACGAGCACACCTTACAGGTCCCTCCCCCTTGCTCTCTGCTGCGCTACAGCCCCCCCTCCACAGCTCCTCCCCCACAGCGGGGCCTGCCGTGAACGCGCAGGCTAGTAAGCAGGGCCACCGATGCTTTCCACATCCTCATGGACAATACAGGGATTTACTCTGAGTAGGGTATAGCTTATATAAAAAAATTGCTTATTTAAAATATTCTATTAAAAGTTTTGTAAATATTTTCAATGAAAGGTTTAAAATGATTTTTTATGTAATCGCTCATTTGTGACAACAAAGTAGCACTTTACACAATACATTACTGAATTACCTTTTGGATCTAAACTTTCAGTAGGAATGATGAATCAGTGAGAAGCTCAATAAGCCAAGGAATAACATCTTAGAAATATGTCTTTGGTTTTATTTTGCATATGGGTAAAATAATCAGCTTTTTCAGAAAAGTACTCCTGCACAAGGAAATACTGAACATTTTGATTTGGACTGAAGACGATTCCTTCACGTGCCTCTGTGTCCGGGGCCATGTCTGACCTGTTGAAGGAGCACAAAGAATTTGTGTCAGACATTTGATTTACAAATTACATCCTGAGGGGAAGATAAAACATGTTTAAAATAATCAAAAGTAGAAGTCTGCCTTGCCAAACTTCGACAGGGACAGCGCACAATTAAAGTAGTTTAACCATAGCTACATTTGTTGTGATTGACAAAAAAACATTTTGGCTTACTAATTGTAGGTATCGAAACAATATTGCTTATACGGAGGGTGAAGGAGTTAGCAAGTAAAGTTAATCTTCACCTGCTACAACATTCCTGCTGTGCCACAAGCTAACAAGCTAACTGTTAGACTTAGCAACAAGCTACAGAGTAAACTGAGATTTGCGCTATCACCAGTGTACTGAAAGTGTACTGTAACCATCGATATCTTAGTTGTGTAGTTCTTAAAAAATGAAATAATCAAGCAGGGATACTTACATGTCAAGCAGAAATGTGGCTAACGCTAGCTCTGAATCCGTGTTGAATCCTTCTAGGAGGCATAGCTTCCTCCACCTCTGAAAGCCGCTTCGATGTTGACCCTCGCTTTATTTCGGGCTCGGTTTAATTCTTAAGCTCGCTTTTGTCATCGGTCTTCTTCTGTTTGCCAGTCTTTGTTTTCTGAGCAGGTGTCACTCGAGAAATTGTCAGTTTTCCTGAAAAGTTATTTCTCCGCGATTAGCACAACTGCAGCACACTGGCAATCTTGAGCTTGAACACGGCACGCGCTGTGCGGGGGGGGTATGAGCGGCGCGTACACGAGAGTGATTGACACTGCTAAGACAGTCCTCCTTGCTCTGATTGGCTGTTTCTGACCGGGAGCGGTGTATTTCTGCTAGTGGCAGTAAGAGGACAGAGAGGAGCCACAGGAGCTTGATTTTTTTCACAGATTATCTGTCCATATTCTACTGTCAGGACATAGTGACAGTTTTAACAAATATGTAAAAATACATTTTTACAAAAGTTACCTACTGAAGCTTTAAGAAGTGATTAAATGGAAAAAAAAAAAAAACTGGCTCAGTTGCCCCCCCCCTTCTGTCATCATCACACCACCCAGACAAAAATCAAGAAAAGATTACATAGTAACTACAATATTCAAACCCATACAACAAAATAATAACAAAATAGACAATAAATCATAAACCCAAGTATTCATAACACACCATCAGCCCATCATACTTTCTCTATTTTCTAGTGTAGACATCCAATCTGGCAAACCCCCCCCCCCCCCCCCCCCCCCCAGTCATCTGACAAGCCCACTGCCTGATAGACGGCACCCTTCATTCTTCCATTCTTAAATTAATCTGTCTGGTTATCATGAAACTAGTCTGGACCCAGCTCCTTATGTTCTTATCCATGCTGCGTAGGGTTGATCATCTCCCAGAACAAATCATCTCGGCCGGTTTCTAACTTCAGGGCAGCCGTTGTTGTCTGTTCCTCTCAGGACACCATGAGGCCATTGTAAAAGCAACGCAGGGAAAATGGACAAAGGAAAAAAAAGCGCAAAATGGGTCGAGGGAAACCGCTTTGCCGAATAAGTTGTTACGTAGTGAACGTGCAAGTCACGTGACTATAGTCCCGGCATCCATCGGATGGGGGAAGGATCGGGAAGCAGGTCCCATCCAGGGCGCTGTGCACTTGTGGCACAAGGTACGTCGTGGAGTTGCGTGCTGTGTCTCAGCCACGTCGGGTAAACTGACAATTTAGTAACAGCTTGAATGGTACGGTCCTGCACGCCACGTATACACACAGGTGAAGGGTTGTTGAATGGTACGGTCCTGCTAGCCACGTATACACACAGGTGAAGGGTTGTTGAATGGTACGGTCCTGCTAGCCACGTATACACACAGGTGAAGGGTTGTTGAATGGTACGGTCCTGCACGCCCCGTATACACACAGGGGAATGGCTGTTGAATGGTACGGCCCTGTGCACCGTCTCGCTGACTCCAAGCCTGTATTCTACACGGGGGCCAGCTTGTACGAGCTCCCTCTCTCCATTTACACATGGAAGTCAGCTTCTCAACTCTGTGATTGAGCGAGCCGGTTTGCGATCTCCAACCACGCGTAACGTCAACTCGTGGTCATCTACGCTTTTCATAGTCTAGTTTATTCGCTCTAAACCAGTTGATGGAAATGCTTCTAATTCACTTTTCTTTTCTTTTTATCATCATTTTAAAAGTTCCCTTAAAGTTCACTTGACTATTAGATGGAAACATGACTACTTAAATTAAGAACACAGTGTTCTTGCACATCTCGTCTTCTTCATTTTAAGATTGATTCCTTAAAATGAAAACATTACCTCTGAGTCTGTCTTTCCCCTCCTCTACTCGGAGGCCTTGGTTACCAATGTGCAGGCCTACTAATATCTAACTATATCTAACTAATATCACCAAAATCAACAAGTCTGATATCTAACTCTAAAATGAGCAGAGGAAACGGTGGAACTGTAGCGCGGCGGTTTCGTTCTTTGCCTTTTAGTTTTATTAGAATTGTGAAACATGTTTAAGTGCTTACCATCATACCCTTCACAAGACCACAAGAGTCCAACTGTACATAAATGACTCATCCAAAGTAGGCACGGTTTATCCACGGGGGAGTAGGTTCCACTCTGAGGACTCCCCACAGGATGACATAGTCTAGTAATTACAGTTGTATTTTATCATCTAAATAAGCTTTTACTGTGTTGGTGTTGTGTGTGTGTGTCTCCTGTGGTCTACGTGTGTGGTGTGTGTGTGGGGCAACTCTCCCTGCAGAAAAGAGGAGCCCGACTCTGCCGCTGAATGGGTCCGACCAGAGGCTGCTGGAGGCCAGCCAGCAGTTCCAGAAGAAACAAGGGAAGGGCACCGTGGACGTCTGGTGGCTGTTTGATGACGGAGGTGAGACGGGATAGTTCTGGTTCGGCCTGATGTCCCTCATTTTTGCCAGATGTACGTCCCCATCCTCTGTCTCTGTGTTGGCGCTCTAACCTCCGGCTGATTTCTGAGGACTATGGTTACCTAGTCCTACAAAAACTACAAATGTTTCTTAGAAATACAGCAATCAACAGAAATGATTCTCTTAAATGCACTTACACATGTTAAAAACAGTCAGGGACACTCTGTAATGTGATAACATAAAGCAGGACCCCCCTAGCTGGATGAGGAATCTGTTAGTGATATGTTGATCAGTACAATATGTTAATCTGACGCGCTGTCAGCCCAGCGGGGGGGTGTGAACAAGGCCAGAGGCGTCGTCATCACCGTGACAACAGAGACACTGCCACTCCGTGGTGCAGGCTCACGCCGGCCGCTGGATCAGCTCTCTTAACCCTCTTCTCTGTAAGGCTACATCTCCACCGCTACGTTTTGGTTTAAAAAGACGTATCTTCTGCTACATCCCCCCTCTCATTCCCCCTGCTCTGGTGT
The DNA here is from genome assembly GCF_008692095.1 of Etheostoma spectabile. Classification (NCBI taxonomy): domain Eukaryota; kingdom Metazoa; phylum Chordata; class Actinopteri; order Perciformes; family Percidae; genus Etheostoma; species Etheostoma spectabile. The sequence continues at coordinate 111,335 of NW_022603256.1, forward strand.
TTCCCCCCTCTCATTCCCCCTGCTCTGGTGTTTCCCCCCTCTCATTCCCCCTGCTCTGGTGTTTCCCCCCTCTCATACCCCCTGCTCTGGTGTTTTCCCCCTCTCATTCCCCCTGCTCTGGTGTTTCCCCCTCTCATTCCCCTGCTCTGGCGTTGCCCCCTCTCATTCCCCCTGCTCTGGTGTTTCCCCCCTCTCATTCCCCCTGCTCTGGTGTTTCCCCCCTCTCATTCCCCCTGCTCTGGCGTTTCCCCCTCTCATTCCCCCTGCTCTGGCGTTGCCCCCTCTCATACCCCCTGCTCTGGCATTCCCCCTCCCCCTCTCATTCCCCTGCTCTGGTGGGTCCGAGCCCCTAACCCCCGAGACATCAGGAACCCTTCTGACCCGTGTTGGGTTATGAATCTGCGGTTGGGTTCAGACATTTGGCAACACCGACACTGACGCCTACGTTTCATACATGACATGACATGTCTCGTGTCCAGGTCTGACCCTGCTCATCCCCTACCTGCTGACCAACAAGAAAAGGTGGAAGGACTGCAAGATCCGGGTCTTCATCGGAGGCAAGATCAACAGAATCGATCACGACCGCCGAGCGTAAGTACTGCAGGTTCCTCACGCACCATGTCACATTCAAAGGTTAACACGAGTAGAGAATAGCGTTGGGCCTCGTATAGATTTTTATTATTCTAATTCTGAATCTTCAGTTTGATTCCGGTTCTTCTGAGGGATGGAGTAGAAACGGGTCACATGCTTATTTCACAGATAAGAGGATTTGATTTGGATTCAGTGGTGATGGACCAGTGGTGAACAGTTTTACCCGGCTTTTTCAGCCACACTTTACAGCCCCGCTTACTGTGCTCCATGGCTGTCACACAACGAGCTCCTGGAAGTACAGTGGTCGCTACGGTAACCGACACTTGGGCGTGTTAAAATTGGAAGCAATGATCAGATTGTAAAACGACTCCAACAAAAAACGATTCCGTTGGAATCCTAGTAGATGAAGTAACATTTAGCAAAAGAAGACAGAAATACAGAAATACAATACTGCTACTACTGCTACTACATACAATAATAATGACAATAGTTAGAAAATCATAATGGTTGAAAAGCTTTTTCCCGGTTCATAGTGCTCTGTTTGTAGGTTAGTAGCCGTGTGCTCTCCCTCCGCAGAACTCTCTCTCTCTCTCTCTCTCTCTCTCTCTCTCTCTCTCAGCTGCTGCTGACACACTGCCACTGTGTTCTGTTGACGCCGGCCACTTTACACACAAGTGTGTGTTCACATGTTTGCCATAAGACGCTGATATACTGAAACACAACCTGACTGAGAGGCCCTCGAGATTAGAGACACAACACCACGCCGTTCATGTACATCACCACTGACTTGGAATTTGGCATTAGCCATTCCAAAGTGACACTCTGGTTGATGTCCTTGGCGCATAATGTTGGACACTGATTAGTCAGCGCTTAACACTGCATAACATTACGGATTCCTCTCGGGATGAAGTGTGCAAATTTTTATAGCAGTTAGGTTTTTGTAACTATTAACCGTCCTAACCCCAAAACCTGCTAGCAGGTTAGATAAAACATGTTTTCTTTAAAAGTCTGACAAAGAAAATCCACTAAACCTAGTAAGAAGCTGAAAAAATGAATTCTTTATCAGATTCTCAAAATTGCGACGGCCCCTGAATGCGCCTCACCACCGTGTTAAAAAGAAGCTCCAAAGTAGGCCAACAAACTAGACAGGGTAAACCCAGCCTGATCTGAAACCGGGCCATTTATCTCTCCTGCTTCCATCACAAATGTGCGGGGACCAATCACGGGCTTATCCACCTGCGCTCCATTAAATATATAATAATAAGTATATAAGTATCATCCTGAAAATGTAGTTTTGCTTTGAAAAGTGTCCTGTGGTGTGTTCAAGGACGCCATGACTTCCAGGGCTTGAAAAACTTATTTCTGTGGACATTTCGTAACTTTTTTTTAGAAATGCATCATTTGGTGTATTTGTCCTTTTTTCCTTTGCATTTTTTTATTATGACCATCATATGCACGCGGTATTTCCACTTACACAAAAAGGTAAAGGCAACCAAATGTTAACTGACATCACACTGAACTTTAAATGCAATCTAAAATGTTTGAAGTGACTGTGGAAATTGGTGAAAACCCAGAAACCATAAGTATAAAGTGTGGTCCTGTTTGGGAACATCCTGTCTGCTTTGTGGTTGTATTCCCCCTGGATCAGGTCTTCATCAGAACCATAAGTGTGTGGCCAGCAGGGCTCATTTCCTTGTTATTGTGGGAGAGTCCCATCTCTGTTAATTATCCAAAGTGAAATGAAGACATGATGAGTGGACAACCACTCTATTACAGTGTCTTCGGACATTAGTTTTCTATGGTATCAAAGGAGAAGTTCAACCTTTTCAGAAAGAGCTTTCTTTTGCTACAGCCAGGATATCAGTGGCATGTCTGGGGGGGGAGCTGAAGTCAGGGTGTGGTTAGCTTAGCTTAGCATGAAGACTGAAACTGAGGGCTCTGCCCAAATAAGAAAAAGTAACCCTACCAGCTCACTGATTATCATGCTGTGTCATGTTTTTCATGTCAAGGTAATACGTTGTGGTTTTAGGGACAGTCTTTTTTTGACCAACAGTGTGTCCATCCACCCAGTGTTTCCGTGGGTTACCACTCTGGGTTAGTGAGCACCAGGGATGGAAGGAGTATTTAGATTACTGCAGTAAAAGTACGTGTATCATCGGAGAATGTAGTTAAAGTATTAGAAGATGTTAGAAAGAGTGAAGGATCCAAGCAGCTGTGTGTTTCATGGTCTCATCATCTCAGCTGGACCTGGAGCCCTTATATTGTTGCTAGGTTACTTTATAATAAGACATCAGATTATAGAAACTACATGTGGTTAGTGGGCAGGAATCTTAATGTGGAAAGGAACTAGGAACTAAAGGAACTAAAGGAACTAAAGGAACTAGGAACTAAATCTGCAGATGAATGTAGTGGAGGAAAAAGTAGAATATTTCTCTCTAAAATGTAGCAGAGTAGAAGTAGAAAATGGCAAAGAAAGAAAAGTACCTCAACATTTGGACTGAGTGCAGTACTGGAGTAGATGTACTTACCACTGGTTACCACTGGTGAGTACTGCATTTTGGCTCTATACTCTCATGGTGGTACCAAACCTGACCATCTGCACCAGGAACTAGTTACCTCACAACCACCAACTCCCAATGCTGCGCTGTGTGGACACCACTACAGTTAGTGGGACGGCTCAGTGGGAAACTTAGACTTCAGTCATATTTCAGTCATATTCTGTAATGTCCAGTCAGCTTTTAGCACTGACTCAACGTAGAGCGCTGTGGAATCTGTCTTAGAGCTTTTAGTTCTCGGTTTAGAGATTCTGTTATCACAGAAACTATTGGGCTCTACATTAATGCTGCCATCAGTCTGGGACTCTGGGCGCTCGTTGGAAGAAAAGAACACTGTAGGCAGTTCCCCCGCTTCCAATCTTCATGCTAAGCTAGGCTAACCATGTCCAGGCTCCAGCTCTGTACTTCAAACACAACATTGATATCCATATTCTCATCTGACTCCCTGGAAGGAAGCAAAGAAGCCGCCTTTACAAAATCTGGAACTGTTTCTGGATGTAATGGGATGTAATATTTCCAGTATTATTTATATCTGCATAAACCTTCACGACAGAATCCGCACAAAGGCATCTGCTGCTTGTACTCTCCCCCCCCCCCCCCATTGTCTCCAACAGCTGCCTCCTACCTCCTTTTGTTGGATCAAATTGGCGAGGTGCTAGCAGCCGAGCCTTTTATCCTCTGTGTGCAGTGCAGTCCACAGCTCTGTGTGCTCTTTGAAGCTCCTTTGAGTCTGTTGACTGTAAAAATCCAGCCTGGCCATTCCAACCCATATCTGACCTTCAGCTCCCCCCCCCCCCCCACACACACTTCACACTCCACCATTGTTTTACCAATAGACACCATGATGTACTGTATGTTTTTTATTTTTGCCCCTCATATTCTGGGATTGTACGGGTGCTCGTTTGTTTAACTTTGAACTTCTTCAATGGTATTCACCTCTGAAGAACTCACGTTCAATAGTTTTTATTCTAAATGGCAAAAGAAAACGTGTCATCTGATAGATGTCAGTCCCACATCCGCTCTCTTTCAACTGGGGGGGAAGGGTTGTAAAACTGAAAAAAGAGCTGCAGGTTTTCTAAAGCTCTTTGGGTTCGTTGCTTCGAGTGACGTCTTTCACATTACACACTGTTAATGGAAAATATTGATTATTGGGTTTTGACAGTGCTTTAAAGCTCTCCATATGTGACGGATGATGCGTTCAGGCACTCAGCTTCTTTGTAGTTGAAGCCAAAGGAAATGACTCCCAGTGCAGCCTGGCCCACCTGCCTCCTCCCTCCCAGGAACATGTCCAAACAGAGCTATTTAAAGCCGCGTCCCTGCCTTGGGCATGACTCGGTGCTCTTATCTCTGGATTGGTAATGTCTTGCAGCTGGATTCCCGTATTTCTCCCAAAGCTCCTTGTTTTGTGTTTTTGTGTGCAGGATGGCCACTCTGCTCAGCAAGTTCAGGATCGACTTCTCGGACATCAACGTGTTGGGAGACATCAACACCAAGCCTAAGAAGGAGCAGTAAGTACCAGCCCAGTCCCATTTCCGTTCCTCTGTTATCAGCCCCGTCTGGATTGGCCAATAACGGCAGGCGCTCTGTCTAACCCCTCCCATCGAGGTTCCGCCCACAAACAGCTGTATACGAGCTCCTCAGAGAGCAGAGAAAGGTTCACTCATCAAACTTTAACTGAGTTTTGTCCTCCATTCTCCAGTAGACCCACAGCGTGTCAGCACGCTGAGTAAATGAATGGTAGATGAGGCAGAGGCCAGACTGGCCCTCTGCCCCCCCCATGTGTCTGGGTGAACACATTACATCATCATATTTCACTTTGCTTTGAACGTCCATGTAGCTATAGGACTGTTTTGGCTTTAGGTCATGAAGGTCCATGACAGTGTGCTCCAACTCACAGAGCATTCCACCTAATTAGAAGGGCTTTCCTTTTGTAGATTTGTCTATCATGAAATCGGTAATAAGACATTGTAGTCACCAAGTCTGCAAGCACAATGACATCACTAAAAGAAGGCGGGGCCAGACGATCAGACAGGTTGACATGTCCAGGTGGTGGCGTGTGCACCGCAGCTGGGTCGCCAAGAAGAACTTTTTAAAACGGATGCTTGTTTAGGAGAGGAGATCAGGACCCAAACTCCCGTCACACTTTTTTGATCAGTGTTTCCCGAAAAGCCCAAGATGATGTCCTCAAATGTCTCGTTTTGTCCCCAACTCAAAGATTTAATGTCCTTTAGAGTTAGGTGTCCCAGAGGAGAGAAGAAACTAGAAGATATTCCCATTTAACAAGCTGACATCACAAAAGTGACTTTCTTTTCATAAAAATGACCATTAATGGTGTTTAAGGCATGGGTCTGGGTTGGTGCTGTTTAAGGTCTGGGTCTGGGTCCGGGTGCTGTTTAAGGTCTGGGTGCTGTTTAAGGTCTGGGTCAGGATGGGTGCTGTTTAAGGTCTGGGTCTGGGTGCTGTTTAAGGTCTGGGTCTGGGTCCGGGTGCTGTTTAAGGTCTGGGTCTGGGTCCGGGTGCTGTTTAAGGTCTGGGTGCTGTTTAAGGTCTGGGTCAGGATGGGTGCTGTTTAAGGTCTGGGTCTGGGTGCTGTTTAAGGTCTGGGTGGTGTTTAAGGTCTGGGTCAGGGTGGGTGGTGTTTAAGGTTTGGGTCTGGGTCTAGGGGCTGTTTAAGGTCTGGTTCTGGGTCTGGGTGCTGTTTCAGCCTTTAGCATGCCATGGGGTTTAACCAGGGAGCTGTTGTTGTTGTTGTGCAGCGTGTCGGCCTTTGAGGAGATGATCGAGCCGTATCGGCTGAAGGAAGACGACATGGAGCAGGACGCGGCGGAGACGCTGAAGGACAGCGAGCCCTGGAGGATCACCGACAACGAGCTGGAGCTGTACCGCGCCAAGGTCAGAAACTCCCCGTCTTCTCTAGCGCTCTAACACCATTAAGCTCTCTGAACACAGGGCTGGCTCGGGACAGACCGGCACAATGTCTGAACCTGTCTGTGTGTTTGGCTCCTCAGACGAATCGCCAGATCAGGCTCAACGAGCTTCTGAAGGAGCACTCAAGCACAGCCAACCTCATCGTCATGTAAGCTGCTGCTCTCTCTGTCTGTCTGTGTCTCTGTCTGTGTGTCTCTCCCCCCCCCCCCCCGTGTGTGTGTCCAGACGACATTCCGGCTAATCTCTACAAAATAATCAGATATCTGTATATAAATGCACAGACATTTACAGACATGACCTTCTGTGGAGGAAGGTCTGGCTATGGGAGACTACTGCTAACATACCAATGTTAAAAGACAGATTAGTTGATGGGTACTACATCTCTGGGCTGTATCCGGAAAGTCCAAGAGAAGCAGCCTGCTGATGCTGTCCTGTGTCCTTGTGTTCCTGTGTCCCTGTGTGCAGGAGTCTTCCGCTGGCCAGGAAGGGCGCCGTGTCCAGCGCTCTGTACATGGCCTGGCTGGAGGCCTTGTCCCGGGACCTGCCTCCCATCCTCCTGGTGCGTGGAAACCACCAGAGTGTCCTCACCTTCTACTCTTAAACACACACGGAGAACAACAAAATCCACCTTTTATAAAGTCTCACATCCACTTCTGCCTGTGGAGCAGACCACATCCACATCCCAGGTCCAGCCCGAGCTACCGGTGCACCACACACACTCCAGAGACACTGGTGGAAACCACGCCGCTAATATGAATAAAGATGAAGGAAGTGAGAATAGTCGCGAAGTGTAGAAGCCCTAAAGGTGATGGAGGGATGTCGGGGTTGCCCTCTCTGCTCCTTTCTCTCCATTTATTCCAAGATGTCTGGGCTTTGCTCTTGTAGCTCTAGTTTCTTCTAATTTCCTCATGAAACTTTCATTTTTGTCAAAGTTGATTTCTCTCAGGCTCCAAAGCAGTCGTGCACCATGTTCACGTTGTTCTCATGATATGGAATATCCTGATGTCATACTTGTTAAGTTGTTTTGTTCGTGATGCAATAATCACCCTGTTATTCTTAAATGTTGGGAGAGAACCATGCAGAATGCTTTGCAACACCTTCTAAAGCCTTATGGATGTGCCTTCCAATTGAATCAGATTAAATAATTATAATCTCTATCCAGATTGACAATATTACCTATTATATTAGTGGATAATAGCTTTATTGAGTTTAAATGTAATTCCTTCTTAGATGGAGCATTGTATTTATTTCGAGTGGATTGCTTGTATTTAATGAAGGGGTCCCCTTGATTGCATTAAGACTTCTCTGTCATTTCTTCTCTTTCACCACCCTAATCCATATGTTCATTTGGCCCATTGCCTTTTATTTTTTATATCACTTTTGAGTCTTCCTTTTTAAGCTGTTTAATATTTACGATAGCCTCCGCTACGTCACACAAGACCCATTTTGTTTTTAGGCCCAGTGCCTAGAAGTCTTTTTTACGGTTCTTGTTTTGTTAGAAAAGATGTGAAGCTAGTTTCCGTTAGCCTTGTCCCATGTAGCTGCTGATGACTAAATGAAGTTTTTACTTTCAACACCATTTGTGTTTCTGTGTCCACATGTCCGTTCTTCCCCTGAGAGAAACTGCTCCACCCAACAAGCTAGCTGAAACCTTGCCTTAACGCTAGAACTAACGATTGTCAAGAGTTCCTCCTCTCTTATAAGCCATACTGGCTGGATGGTTTCTGGGTAAATGCAGAGAGCAATCCATTGGTTCCTTTTCTGTTATCTTGAGTTTCCTTCCATAGTCCCCTGTACCAGTCTGTTCCGTTGCTTACTGTAGCCTGCATGTTGCTGGGTTAGGAAGTAGAGTCCGTGTCCCCGTAGACGTGCTGCTGGTTCTGTCTTCTGGTCTCCATCCCTACGCAGCCTAGATGGACAGAGAGCGAAGGACACAAGCTTTACGCTGAAGAACTTGCTGGCAGGAAGAATGTGATATTAAGTGGTTGAGGCTGAGTGGAGACATACCTCTCATATGCATGCTGCTTATGTCAGTATGTGTAATAAAAGTCCATGTGAAAGGACTCCTCGCCTCGTTCATGTAAGGGGCATGGTAGGCTCTGGCTTAAGGGTACCACAAAAAGCCATGGACCGCATGGAGCACTTCACCATTTTCTATACTCATGTTTTAAATAGGTCAAATGTAGTCCTGTTGGACCGCGGTCGTAGTGAATATGGACTTGGGGGGGGGGGTAGTTTTCATACATCTCGGACGTATCTCTTCTGCTGTTACTAAACAACTGCTGGTTAAGTTGCATTTATTCTAAAGTTGCGTTCGGACTGAATGCAGGGTGAATTTTAAAAGCTCCACCATTTCTTATTAAAAAATGTAAATCCACCCAGGGCCGCCCCAAACTTAGGCATCAACACGGTGACACATTCTCAGCGTGAGGGATAAGTGGAAGGAGTCAGATCACACCTGAAGGTTGGCTTAACCGGTGTTCTGTTTTAGTGCACTGCCCTGAAAAATGGCATTTGAATGAAAACAAAAGAGTCCTTGGTATAAGTAGCATCACACTAACTGCAGTTTATTACACAATAAGTGCACAGGACAAAGTGGAGTAGCCATGTTTCACCGTCTGCTGAAGCAGTTAACTGCCACAAAACTAACGGAGTCAAACAGGGTTCTCTTTATTCCTAATGTACTTTGAAGCGGGCGGTTTCAGCATTGAGCTCGTTGTTTTCCTGTGCTCTGTCCTCTGTACTGTATGCCATGCCAAAGAGGGTTGTCACACAATGCTTAGCTTAGTTGAATGTACTGTATAATAATGAACACTACCCCTTTGTATGGCATCCGGTCTATGACCTGTCTCCTGCAGCGGTGCAGTGTACGGTGTGTCCGCTTCATTGTGCTGTTAGCATTCATACAGCTGCATCATCCTCCATCACCTCACCTGCCAATGTGTAGGCCATGACTTTATTTACTGTGTGTGTGTGTGTGTGTGTGTGTGTGTGTGTGTGTGTGTGTGTGTGTGTGTGTGTGTGTGTGTGTGTGTGTGTGGTGTGTGTGTGTGTGTGTGTGTGTGTGTGTGTGTGTGTGTGTGGGTGTGTGTGTGAATGTGTGCATTCAGTACATACAGACGGTACTACACACTCATGCATGTGTAATTAAATATAGCATAAGTACTTTTCAAGTGTGTAAACAGTGTGTACTGGCTGAGCAACTGTAAACCTTTGATTGAGGGCAAAGTCCAAGACGATCCCTGCTTCAGTTATAGCACGCAACAGCGCCCCCCCCATGTCTTTCAGCTCACGTTACACCATAAAAAAACCTTCCTGAACACATTATGTTTCACGTTTCATAAGAAGAGACCTGGTCCAAAATGTGGTCCAAAACCAGACCAGAGCTGATAAGAGGGTTATCAAAGGGCATGCATTTTGCATTTTGCTAACAAGGCTTATGGTCATATCCCCTACTGTATTCAGGTATAAGCCCATTTGACCAACAGGTTGAGAGCCTGTCTGATCCAATTAGAACAAATTCTATTTTGCCCTTGGTTTGTACATTGATGTACTGTTGCTTGTTTAAACTATAACAATGTAAAAATGTACACTCGACCCAAACAAGGGACTAAAAGTCAGATCTCTCTACCTCTGCTGTTTTGATTTTGTCCATTTTGAAATCTGTTTCAATGAAAGCGCAACACTACATCGCTGCAGCTTCACCTTATGTGGGCGCTGGCGTGGTCCCAGTGCGACCTTGTGTAGTAAACGGCCATAACAATGTAGCGGTATTTTGTCAACTTTGTTCGTAGTATGCATTAGGGACAGCAAAGGCTTCCCAGATGTTGGGAGCTGGAAGGAGACGGGGACATTTGGGGACGCTGCTGTGCACTATAACTATAACATTCACTTCAACTGTGCTGAAGCATTCACTCTCTGTTACGTAACAACATTACAAACAGAACACACGGGTTACTCTATATTTGTATATTAATGACTATATCTATGCCTATACATATACACACACATACAGTATATATATATATATAAATGTATTGGTGTGAGCTGAAGGGGTTCTTTGTCTTTGTTACATTAAATGAAACAGTAAGACCTCCTGTCAACATTTTACTACCAAATACTGGTGTTGGTGTGTCTTCATTCATCTCCCGATATATATATATACTCTACAACAATGTGTTCCACTCAACTGTACCCCCCCATGTCTCCTAATTAGTGTCTGTATTTTTGCCAAAGCCCCCCCCCCCGTCCTAATCTGTCATGTGTCGCCATGATGATGATGTTCAGACTGCAATCATACCCAACCTGTAAATACACTCTCTAGTCTGATGGCATACATTAAAGGAGAGGAATGATTAGTCGAGCTTTAATATGGAGAAAATATTTATTTGATTTCAGGATTTTCTCCACAATTTCTTTGTCTTTGCTATATTTTGGTTTTGGTTGTCTGCGATTTGCTTTTTGTTTTGTTTTCCAGATGATTTTAAAGATTGTTATTTATTAGAGCAGCTGTAGAGTGACAGGAAATGGCGGGGGGGGGAGACGCAGCAGCGATGGTCCTGGGCTGCGTGAGCTAGAGGTTGCCCCATTTTCATTGTTTTGTTTACATTTTTGATTTTAGCATGTGTATTTTTCCCGTTTTTGAGTCTGTGTATTTCTATATTTCGATGCCTTTTTGAAGAAAAGCTTCCCGTCTGAAGCAGATCCTGCTCTCACACACGGGGAGGGAATCGAGCCGCCGGTTAAGCAGTGCTTTTTTTGATACGCTGTACTGTTCAGTCACAGAAGTTTCTAACATTCTAACATTTATGATTACCAATACTTTGTACATCTTTTATTGCAATAAATAAATCAAATGAAATCAGTTCCATTTGAAGTCTCTGCATTGTCATTACCAAGGTGTTCCAGTACTGGATGTTTAAAGCTAGGTTAGAACAATGTCTTTCACAATACGCACAACAACAACCAACAATATTTCATTAAAAATCAAAAATAAACTTCATCTGCTTAAGCTCAACGTCTTCAATGTTTTTATGGGAAGTGCAAACATTTAAAGCAATTTGAAAAGGTCAGAAAATTGAACTAATGATAAATCAAGCAGAGGTTTTCCTATTTATTGATTTATTAATTTCTTGTTTAGGGTGGTGGGTTTGTCCCTGACTCGTCTTTCTTTTACTTAAAGGTCTGATGTGATCTCAAAGCTGCCCCAGGACGTCTGCTGACGTTCCAAGTCCATTTCAAACACAATAGAGCAAGCTCGCCCCCCCCCCATGTTTCCGTCAGGACTATCACTAATCCCCACCCCCTCCCCCAACCATCTTGCCAGTAATTGGCTGGAGTAGTTTGTTGTTTTGGTGCACAGCCTGTGCCTGTAGTGTCTGTTTGAAGTTTACGACCATGTTTACAACGGGGGGCACACACACGGCTGAATTAACCCCCGCGCCCTGCCAAATGTGGGTGAATTTTACAACTGGTTACCACCCCTGTCAATCTACCTGCCACGCTGGCTGGTAGCCAATGAGGGCTTCTGCTTCAGTCCCCCCACAACTGGCGCACACACACACAACACACACACACACACACACGTGTGTCTCACTATCTTTGTGGGACCAGTAATTGACATAATGCATTCCCTAGCCCCTTACCCTAACCTTAACCATCAAACCTAAATGCCTAACCTTCACCCTCACCATACCCTAACTCTAATCCTAATACCAAGTCTTATTCCTCAAACAGCCCTTTAAAATTGTGGGGACCAGCCTTTTGTCCCCACAAAGCTGTCAGGACCCCATAAGTATACTGTACTCCCAGTTTTTGGTCCCCACAATGTAGTTAAACAACACGCACACCGCGCCGCGCGCGCTGTCTTCACTTCTCACGTCTTGAATGGGCTGTGTGTGGTCAGATGGGAGCCCCCCCGTGATGTCCCGTTGTCCTGACCCACTCTGCACCCCCCCTGCACAGCGTTGCCAGGTGACCCGGCCGAGCTGCCAAACACCATCGTCAGTTGGTTTGAAGTTGCTGTGGACGGAGGACGATTAGGCAACATGGGGACATTTTTTTAAGTTCTGACTTTAAAGACAGAAGTTTCAAATAAATCTTACATGTGGCCCTAATCAATTCAATTATAGTATCAATTCATAACAAGAGTTATCTCGAGACACTTACAGATATAGGAGGTCTAGACCACACTCCAGAATTTACAAGGACCCAACAGTTCTAGTAGTTTCCTCCAGAGCAGCAACAGTGGCGAGGAAAAACTTCTTCCTTTAGGAAGAAACCTGGGACAGACCCAGACCCAGGCCCAGACCCAGGCTCTTGGTAGGGGGTGTCTGACGGGCTGGTTGGGGTAGAATGAAGAGTGGCAATAACAAAAATAGTTTGTAGCAGTTCTTTGTAGTAGTTCATGGCATAGCAGGGCACTGTAGGCTTTACAAGGCACAGCAGGACGTAGCAGGACGCAGCAGGGCACAGCAGGACGCAGCAGGACGCAGCAGGCACAGCAGGCACAGCAGGACGTAGCAGGGCACACAGCAGGACCAGCAGGACGCAGCAGGGCACAGCAGGACGCAGCAGCATGGCACAGCAGGGCACAGAAGAACGAAGCAGGACGCAGCAGGGGCATAGCAGGATGCCGCAGCAGGACGTAGCAGGACGAAGCAGAGACGTAGCAGGGCGCAGCAGGACGCAGCAGAACAAAGCAGGACGTAGCAGGGCGCAGCAGGACGCAGCAGGACGTAGCATGACGTAGCAGGGACGCAGCAGGACGTAGCAGGATGTAGCAGACCCAGCTAACAATTTTTGGTTCCCAGAACGTTCTGGCAACGTTCGTTTTTGGTTGTGGGAACGTTCCCTGAAGGTTTGTTTTGGTTGTAGTTTGGTTGTCTGTTGTTTATTGGAAGGTTTTCTTAACGTTCCCCTAACGTTCTCTAAAAGTTACAACTTTAAGAACGTTAGGCGAACGTTGACGTTCCGGAAACGTTGCGACCTTTAGCGAACGTTAGGGGAACGTTCCCGTAACGTTGCAACCTTAGAGAACATTAGGGGAACGTTCCCTCAGCGTTGCAACACTCAGCGAACGTTACGGAACGGTCTCTTAACGTTAGGGGAACGTTCGCTGTAACCATAAACGTTCCCAGAACGTCAAGAAAGATCAGATTCCCCTAACCTTTAAAAATTGTGTGTATGTATGTACTGTAAACACACACGTACATACATACAAAGTTATATTAGTTGGAATGAAAGAACAGGCAAACTTGATGGCATTTCAAACTTTATATTCAAACAACTTAAAAAATATACAAAAAGATAAGGATGTAGTGCAAATGTAGTGCAAGATGCTGAAGATGTGTTTGTAAAGTGTGTGCAAAATAAGTCACTAAAAAAAAAATACAGTAATAACATTTTTTAAAAGGGGCTTCCATGGTTTCACGGCTCAGTCCTTCTCATCTGGTAGCAGACACAGCAGGATGCAGCAGGATGTAGCAGGACGCAGCAGGACGCAGTCAGGACGTAGCAGGGCGTAGCAGGGCGTAGCAGGACGTAGCAGGATGTAGCAGCGCGTAGCAGGTTGCAGCAGGATGTAGCAGGACACAGCAGGACGTGGCAGGATTGGCAGCAGGATGTAGCAGGACGCAGTAGGACGCAGCAGGATGGAGCAGAGACGCAGCAGGACTTAGCAGGATGTAGCAGGGGCGTAGCTGGGCGTAGCAGGACGCAGCAGGACGTAGCAGGACGTAGCAGGATGTAGCAGGCGCTCAGCAGGGCGCAGCAGGACGCAGCAGGACGGCAGGCAATGTAGCAGGGCGTAGCAGGTGCAGCAGGACGTAGCAGGACTTAGCACAGGTTGCAGCAGGACGCAGCAGGATGTAGCAGGGCGTAGCAGGATGTACAGGACGTAGCAGGACGCAGCAGGACTAGCAGGACGCAGCAGGACGTAGCAGGGCACAGCAGGGACGAAGCAGGACGTAGCAGGGCGTAGCAGGGCGTAGCAGGACGTAGCAGGAAGTAGCAGGACGCAGCAGGACGTAGCAGGGCAGCAGGACGAAGCAGGACGTAGCAGGGCGTAGCAGGCGTAGCAGGATGTAGCAGGGCGTAGCAGATGTAGCAGGACGCAGCAGGATGCAGCAGGACGTTAGCAGGGCGTAGCAGGATGTATCAGCGCGTAGCAGGTTGCAGCAGGATGTAGCAGGACCAGCAGACGTGGCAGGATGCAGCACAGGACATGTAGCGGGTGACCATGGCGACACAGCTGCAACCAGGATTTTGGAGCGCCCCTGATCCAATCCTGGTCTGCGGCTGTGTGAGGCTCTGACCTGGGCCGGTCTTGTGGGCTAACTTTGAAATGATTTCAGCCGTGTGTTTAGAGGACGGCTTTCACATGCATTCATTTCATTTAAAGACTTTTCTTTTTTATAAGGCTTCTAGACTAGTATTTGTATTCATTCAATACTAGTTAATGGATTAATTATCTAACGAATTCAAGAATCTACAAATATGTCTATACATGTCTCATAGGTTTCTGATTCTCTAGTGTTGTTACGGCGGCCCAGAAGGACAAAAACACACCAAGATTTCACAAAACACAAACTGTGCACTTGTGTGACATGTTGTGTTTTGTCCTTCAGGGCCACCGTATTCAGACCTAGCAGTGAGAAACATTGGGCTACATGAAATGACTGTTTGGGACAGAGTGTTTATTCTGTCGTGTCCAGATCTTTTGGCACATTATGGATGCCATGTCCATGTTTTCTCACCGCCTCTGATCAGCCCCCCCCCCCCCCCCCCCCCCACACATGGGAGGCAGCATAACGATAAAACGTTCCTGTGTAGGCGTGGCCTGAATCAGGGTGCCAGTGCCCTAATCAGCATTCTACATGTTTGGGATATATCTATATTCATACATCTTTTAGAGGTGACCCTTCTTAAAGATGTAATACTGGATGATTCCTTCTCAAGAGTCTGATTGGACCACCAGTCTCCCCAGTCTCTGACAACGTGCTTATGTCTCAAAGCATCTTTCCCCTAATGTCTGATTATACGTACAGTACAATAAATCATGAGACATAGCCTATTTGTAAATAAATTATCAGCCTTTTAATAATAACGTTTATAACAATTAGAAGTCAGAAGTCGCTTTTTGTCACTTTTCCCCGATGTTTTTTTTCTCCACATTTTTTCGACGTTCTTTTAGCATTTTCTTTTTCAAATGCTACACATTGAATAAAACAACCAATTTCATAAAGGTAGTGTTTATACTAGTAATATATGTTCATATATA
>NW_022603257.1:0-18039 GCF_008692095.1 Etheostoma spectabile
ACTCTGGTCTGGTTGGAAACTAAAGGATCTAAACTAAAAGGATGTTCCTCTTTAACTAAAAGGTCTATCTCGGTAGGGATAAGAATAATAATCTTAGTCTGTCAGCAGCAACAACACAACCTGTAGTGGACGCTGACTTTACCTTTAAATTAGGAGTTTAAACAGAGACACAGGAAGAAAATCCATCAAATCAAGTCCCCAATAATCAGCATGTGGCCTTGTTTTATTTCAGGTAGTCAGCATGGAGCTGTTCCACATTCCCAGACATTAAAACAAGTCAATCATTGGCGTTATTACGAGTCAGATGAATTAATCAGCTGTTTGCTATTTGAGCTGCTCGTTTCCTGCTGCTCCGTCATTCTTTAGTGTCCTCTGGAAACAGGTTGCTGTCCTTATGTTTCTTTTGGATGACACATCAGTGTCTGTGCTTTAGTCTGAAGAAAACTCCAACAGATTTAAAACCACATGCAGTCACAGAAAATACAAACAGGGAATAGAAATGTTAGACAAAGAATATGATGAAAAGAAAAGTCCCCAAAGTAGGAAAATATAAAGTTAATCTACAAAACACAATAACTGGAGAGCATCCAATAAACAAGGCCGACTTCCAGTATGTCGGAAATGAAGAGAGGAATGTTTTGACATATTAAAGATTCATTTATTTTTATTTAACCTTTATTTAACCAGGAACAATCCATTGAGCTACAGTAACTCTTCTTCCAGGGAGTCCTGCCAAGACAGGCGGCAATAAGTTCATAATACATAAAAGACAGGACAATGGTTCCATACTACACCACAAATCTCTATAGATACTACAACACAAACAAGACATTACACTTAACTTAATAAACCGCGAACACTAATAATGACCAAAAACTAACTTTTAACAATATTTGGAGATGATATACAAATCTTGAGTGTTTTTTGTACCAAATAATCAACAGTGGTGGTTAACCTGCAACATGGGCTTTAAAGATCTAAATAGATTTTCTCACCTCAGAGTCATCTGGAGCACGTAACGATTAGCTTCTGTCCCTCTGAACCTGAGTGACGATCACTCTGCAGTGAATGAGATGCAGTTCCCCCTCAATCTAACCAAGACTGTACTTTCAGGGAACATTTCTAGAGTTTCTGACTTGGGGAATGTGTTTCGAAAGTGTTTGGTCTCGCTGACCACGATGATGACTTGTGATATTCCTTTCTGAGCGTGAAGCTGACACAGAGTAATGATTCACTACATATGCTCTCTGTCATTGATGATCGTTCTTGCTTCTTTATGGAGTATTGAGGAGGGAATATGTTCAGAGTGGTAGTAGCAGATATATGAAAAACTTGCATGTATGAAGGTAATAAAACATGCAAAATTATAGTCAGTCTTGAAGTATGTTTTGTCCATGGTGGACAAGGTTACTTTAACGGGTGTAACACCTACTTTCTTGACATTGTAATACTTTATGGCCAGTGTAGAAATGTAAACTGAGTTAAGCCATAATTTCTCTTGATTTCTACCTTGCATTTCCTACTTTGACATGTCAAAAAGGTGCGTTGTTTGAAAGCCCATCTCTACACATCCATGTTCCACTCCCACAGGTGTTTCCACTTGACTAATCAGACTGTGTGGCTTTTACAGGCTCAGCTTGATTGACATGTATTAAAGGGGTGGAACGGTACACTGAAGTCCCGGTGGACGGGATGGCATGTTGTAACGAGGTTTGCGTACATACAGCAAATACTTGAAGCCAGGTTACTCTACGAGTGGATACGGGGCGTTGAAGGTGATGTGGAAATCCTGATTGATTCAGTGATTTTTTGGCCCTATTTGTATTTGGATCTAAAGGCTGGTTAAGCACTGTAGGGAGGAGACGTTGGACAGTTTTTTGTCTTGTTCCAGTGATTGGCATGTCTGGGTGATGGCGTTGGATATGTGTTAGCATGTTGGATGTATTTCCACTCACATACCAACAACGCCGGCCCACAGTCCTCGTTTTATCCACCACTTTCTCACCTGTACTACTGGAACTGACTGGGAAACCAAAGTTTCCCCGTGGGTCGCCACCACTCGCCGTAGGAGAGGCTGCTCTTCCTTAGTGCTGCTGGCTCTGACTCATATGAAGGGAAATATGGGGCCGAAGGTGAGAGTTTGTAGAACAAAAAAATCTGAACTTACATGTTTACATTTGCACTTGTAAAAATAAAATTACACTTGCAAAAAATATTCACACACGTGTGATCTTAATTTGATGTCACACAATGAAAAAAACACGAGAGCTTGTAAAAAAAGAAAAAATCGGATTTTTTTTTTTATTTGCACTTGTAGAAATTATTCACACACCGGTATTCTGAATGTTAAGTCACAGAAAAAATATTCACAAATGTGTAGATTGATATTTCCATGAACAGAATGACAGCTGCAAGCGTGTAGTGTAACATTTACTCATGTACTTTTTTTTACTCTGGTTCATTTTCAATCACAACCACAACTCAGTGATGACAACCTCTCAAAGTAATTTGTACCTGTGGACTGAGTCTGTGGAGCTCTGAGCCAACAGGACGGGGAGGGGGAGGGGGGGGGGGAATCAGGGTTCTATCACCAGATGAGAGACACCTCTGTGGCTTATTCATGTAGCATGGAAGCTAACGTTAGCTAACTAGCCAACGGCCTGGCCAACTCACAATCACACTGAAAATTGTTCTTGAAAAAATGCTGTTAAACAGTAAAAAAAAAACTAAAATAACACAGTAATATATTTCTTGTCCTGCCAATGCACCACCTGTCTGTACTTTGTATATCACATTGCACTTTTTGATTGGACAAAAACTGCATTCCTTGTCTTTGTACTTGTACTCTGCACAATGACAATAAAGTTGAATCTAATCTAATAAAAAAAAAAAAAAGATTGATGTCTTTGCACAAGAGCAGTACACACAAGTATGCGCCGTTTGGGACGGCATTTTCTCTAACTCCAGTAACTGTGTGCTTAGCAACTTCCTATAATTTAACCCTCTGAGACCTAAGGTCATTTTCATAGCTCATTGTCCGTCTGCTTCTATTTTCTATAAAAGCTTGTAAAACATCTACCGGGTGTCTACAGTCAAGATATCAACATCATTCTTTTCAGAACAAACTGGGCTATTAGAATATTTGTGCTGCACTGAGGTCACTTGAATGTTAAAAACGGTGTAGGATAGGGTGACCAGACGTCCCCGGTTTCCGGGGATCTGTCCCCGAAAATGTCCCCGGTTTCCACTGTGACTGACAGACCCGAAATTGGAATGAAAGAAAGAAAACACCGACCAAACTTAGCCGATAGTCGCTCAAGACAAGTTCAGAGATGTTTTAGAAAGCTTTATTTTACGATGCTAAAATCACTGATTGTTTACATGGAGTCTGGTGGGTTTAGCCAACGCAATTTCGCGGACTTTTGTGTTTTAAAAAAGGATCTTAATCTTTTACAGAAAGGTCGACCTCCTTAGAAATCCTTTCCATAGTGTTGTCTGTTGGGGGAAACAGCTCTAGGTCTAGTGTCCCTGTTTAAAGTTTTACAAAAATAAAAACATGACGTGTTTTGGAGGTATATTTGCTTCTGAGCTGAAAATGTCCCCGGATTTTGTCTGAGAAATCTGGTCACCTTATTGTAGGACCTTAAAGGGAACATGAATCTTCCAGATATGTATTGATATCACACACAGAGCAGTACGAGCTGAGCCAGTCTCCTCTAAAACACTTCTCATAAGTCCTGGGAGTCACACTGGGAAGAAATAAACATTAGAACTTATACAACTATGCATTTATTTTTAGCTTAATTTACCCAACAGAACAGCTTCGGAGTCATTGGAATGAGTTGAATCGTGGTCGTCTCGCTCCCCCCTAGCGCCTGTGAGCTGAAACCCCATTGCAACTTTCAGTCAGCGAGTCTGTTGGACAGGGGCCTCCTCCAGATGTTCCCAATTTACCTGTACTACCCGTTAGGGCTTACCAGGTCTGTCCAGAGTCCTCCCCCACCCCCTGACCTAACTCACACCAGATGGTGATCAGTTGACCGCTCCGCCCCTCTCTTCACCTGAGTGTCCAAACATACGGCCTCAGATCACAACAATTATAAAAATCAATCATTGCTCTAGGGTGCTCTGGTACCACATACACTTATGAGCACCCTGTGTTTGAACATGGTGTTTGTTATGGACAATCCATGACTAGCACAGAAGTCTAACAACAGACAACCACTCAGGTTCCGATCAGGGAGGCCGTTCCTCCCAATCACGCCTCTCCAAGTATCTCCATCATTGCCCACGTGTGCGTTGAAGTCCCCCAGCAGAACTATGGAGTCCCCTACTGGAGCCCCATAGAGGACTCTATTCAAGGTCTCCAAGTAGGCCAAATACCCCAAACTCTTGTTTGGTGCATATGCACAAACATGTGGAAAAAATAATGTTCCTTAATAAAAATCGATGAGTGGTCCCTGTCCCACATACCCCCCGGCCATAGTTACACAAGCACATCCTCTGTTTTCCCCAAGCACTCTTTACCTAATACCCAATAATACATTACACAATCTTTATTTTAAAAAGAATGCTATCCCATTGTTAGTACACGTGAGTGTCACTAGTCTAAAGCCTCCTGTCCACTATCTTGTCGGGATCATTTGGATGCAGCCTTGGCCCTTCACCAGGCGAGGTCCCTGTTACTGAAGCTTCTAGTAATGAACCCATTTTCAAACCAATTCCTCTGAGTGGTTCAGTGCTTCACCAAAGCTTCATTTGCCCTTCACTATCAGCACCTAGTTTCTTGACTTTGTAATGCCTTATTTCTACTGTAAAAATCTAAATTGAGTTGAGCCATAATTCATTTTTATTTATACCTTTGCTTTTCCTACTGACATTTCAAAATGTCAAAAGGTGCATTGTTTGAAAGCCCATCTCTACACATGCATGTTCCACTCCCACAGGTGGTTTCACACGTGCTAGTTGTCCCTTAAATTCACAGTTTATTTTTGTAATTTATTGGTGTTTTTCTGTATTTAAAAAAAAACAACAGAAAAATTCTGTAAAGTTAACATGAAAATGTATGTAAATGTACAGATCTGCTTTAGAGTGTATCAAGTCCTGACCATTCCCTGACAGGGAATCGAACCCGGGCCGCAGCGGTGAGAGCGCCAAATCCTAGCCACTAGACCATCAGGGAGTCATATATTCCAAATTTATCTTTGTAGATGTGAGTTTCCTTTTCACTTACTGGAATAACTCATTGTTTTAGGCAAGGAATGGCTCCTGGCTAGATCTTCAGAAGGCAGGACATGACAGATTACACATCTGTCACATAGTCAGTTTGTAGTCTTAAATACCAAGTCTCTTGCTGTTCCTTGACTAGTTGCCCCCCCCTGCTTTGCATCGCTCCAGGTATGTAGAAAGCAATCTGTTATGCACCTTTGCATTGCACTAAAATGTTAAAATTTGGACCTGAATCTAAATAACATTACTTACTTGACATTCACAGACATTGTTTTTTTGGAAAAAAATGTTGGTTAGGGGTTTAGTTACTGTTTGAAAAATGAAAAGAATTGTTATTGAAATGGAGGCAGATTAAGTGTTTATGATCAATAATGTCAACAGGATACATCCGCTGTCGGGGGTTTGATTTAAAGGGAATGGAACTCTTTAAAAGTGTTGGGGTTCTGGCGTTAAACTAATGAGGAAGAATTTGACAAATCTAAATCAACCGAAAACAAGTCCAGGAACTTACTTTTTCAAATGTTGCACCTGTATCTGTCAAGTCCTGACCGGGAACTGAACCCGGGCAGCGGCAGTGAGAGCTCCAAATCCTAGCCACTAGACCATCAGTGAGTCACATCCGTCAAAATTTATTTTTGTAGATGTGATTTTTCTTTGTGTGTAATTTAGCATCTTCCTCCCTCTTCCCCTTTTTCCTCTTCTCTCCCCCCCCCTTACAGACTATTGTTCCCCAGCTTTGACGCAATGGATAATGTGTCTGATTACAGATCAGAAGATTCTAGGTCTGGTTCCTGGCTAGCTCGTAGTGCTCTTTAGCGACTAAATCTCTTGTTTGTCATTTCCAACTTTAGCCTACAGGACAAACGACAAAGAAAGAAAATGTACATGTATAAAGAGCCAAATGATGAGTAATTATCGTTTCAACATGTGTGTAAATTCATCTAAGCCTCTAAGTGTCAGTCAACTACAGCAATAATCAAGCTCTTGCTGTTGTTTTTCTGTTTTTGCTTGCTAATCATCTTCCTTGAAAAAAAAATGGTCCCTGAAGGACAGAATCAGCAGTGCCAGATAAACCATCCATGAAATGTTCATTTGTAAGTCAACAATCAGGGAAAGCGGGAAAATATCAGTAGAGTTGATATTCAGAGTTCCACTATGCTTTCACAATAACAAGGCCCTACTGGTTCCAAGTGGCCGTGATCGTATAGTGGTTAGTACTCTGCGTTGTGGCTGCAGCAACTCATTTCGAATCCGGGTCATGGCAGCTTTGTAATGCCTCCAAGTTGTTCCATCCTCTGCTTCATTTTACATTGATAGAACGGGACAGCTTAGGCTAAAGGTCCTGCAGTGGCCCCACATGTTGGACTACAACAAAGATTTGACTGGCTTTCTGTACACTTGCCAACAAGTTCAACACTGTCTGCATAGAATGGTGTGAGAAGCCAGGTACTCCCAATGCTCTCTGAACGTAGGGCTAGTGGGGCAATGGGTAATGCGTCTGACTACAGATCACAAGATGTTAGGGTTGACTCCTGGATAGTTTGTTCTGTTCTTTAGCTATTAAATTACTTGATCCTCATTTCCAAGTTTACTCCTGTAAAAACTGTCTATCACATTAAATCAAATACACAGTAAAAAGCCAAATGATGCGTAAATAGCTTTTCAACATGTGCTAAAACAGCTCTAAATCTTCAATTTAACTGAAACACAGCTATCATCAAGCTTCCTCTGTTGTTTTTTTAGAATCAGCAGTACTAGATAAACTATCCCTGGAATAGTCAGTTGTTACACATCAATTAGTGGAACCTAGAAAATAGCAACATATTTGTGGATCCGATTTCCAACTATGCTATCACAACAACGCGGTGATTTTAATACCAAATGGTTGTGATCTTATAGTGCTTGGTACTCTGCGTTGTGGTGGCTGCAGCAACCTCGGTAGGAATCTGTTGTTCTTTGAATTACTACATCTGCTTTACTTTACATTGATAGAAACTAGACAGCTTATCCTAAAAGTCCTGCAAGAATCCCCAATTTTGGACTGTAACAAACGGTTAACTGGCCTTCTATACACTTGCCAACAAAGATCAACCCTGTTTGCATACGATGGTGTGAGAACGTAGCTATTGCTAATGCTAAACGTAAGGCTAGTGGCGCAATGGATAACGCGTCTGATTAGTTAGATTAGTTTGAATCCTGGCTAGCTCATACTGTCAACCGTTGATATTTCAGAGTTCCCACTATGCTTTCACAACAACAAGGCCCTCTGCTACCAAGTGGCCGTGATCTTCTAGTGCAGGGGTGGCGAACCTGCGGCTCGTGAGCTGCATGCTGCTCTTTGCCTGCTCCTGTGAGGCTCTTGCCTTACTGCGTGGCTGGGTTAAAAAAATAAATGAAAAAACTTAATATTACATATTTATAAACACATATACTGTGTATATAAGACCCTTTTGCGTTTGGTATCGCGTCGGTCTGTAACATTATAGGACATCGAACAATTTTCAGTCCGATTGTGATTGTACCTATTGGCTAGTTAGCTACGGTAGCATCCATGCTACATAAATAAGCCAGACAGAGTTCCAGAGTTCCAAATGCTCCAGTCCTTTCTTTGCATTAATACTGGTTCTTAACATGCTTCCACTGGCTCAGATTATGGAAAACAACAAAATAAGTTACCATAGTTATACGGACAACACACAAATTTGCATAACCTATCGCCGGGGGACTATAGTCCAATACATAAACTGACTGAGTGCATCGAACAAATTAACGACTGGATGTGCCAGAACTTTCTGAAATTAAATGAAGGAAAAACTGAGGGGTGGTTTTTGGAGCAAAAGAGGAACGATTAAAAGTCTGCACTCAGCTTCAAACAACAATGTTAAGAACAACAGACAAAGCCAGAAATCTTGGTGTAGTCATGGACTCAGACCTGAATTTTAACAGCCACATTAAGACAATTACAAAGTCAGCCTACTATCACCTTAAGAATATATCAAGGGTTAAAGGACTTATGTGTCAACAGGATTTGGAAAAACTGGTCCATGCTTTCATCTTCAGTAGACTTGACTACTGTAACGGTGTCTTTACAGCTCTCTCTAAAAAATCTATCAGACAGCTGCAGCTGATTCAGAACGCTGAAGGCTGAAGACCTTTCTTTTGATGTTGCCTTTCTTTAAATGGTTGTTAATTTCTTTAATGTTGATTTTGTATACTGCACTGTAACTTTATTCTTGTGTTTTATCTATTTTTATTTTTTAACTCTTTTTTAACTCTTTTTGTGTAAAGCACTTTGAATTGCCCTATGGCTGAAAGGTGCAATACAAATAAAGCTTCCTTGCCTTGCCTTGAATAGGTTATCACTATTAGTGGAAATCGGTATTTCTCTGCTTTTTAGGTTGCCGTGGCCGAGTGGTTAAGGCGAATGACTTGAAATCCATTGGGGACTCCCCTCGCAAGTTTGAATCCTGCCGACAAAGAAAGCCATCCTTTAATGGTGGTCACACATCCTTCTATGGCAGATGTACCTTCATGGACAATATTGTAATACCTCATAGGTACTGGAAGCCACTGTTGCATCTCTGAGCATTTATTTTCAGTCTCAATGACCAGATGTGTTGCAAGATTTGCAGTGAACGTTATATTGTCCAGCAATGTTGGTATAGTGGTGAGCATAGCTGCCTTCCAAGCAGTTGATATGGCTTTGATTCAAAGCAGGTATTATGGTAGACTCTTTTAAAAGAGCTGCAAAAGGTATTAATTTGTACTGTAGTATATTTATTGTTTTATGCTCCAGTATTTAGGTGGAACCATTTCATTTCAGAAACTGATGCCTTGTTAAACATCAACAGACAGGAAATAGATACAAAGCATAGCAATTAGCAGAGGATGGTTTCGATTCATCGACCTCTGGGTTATGGGCCCAGCACGCTTCCGCTGCGACACTCTGCTCTGGAATTGCTGCCCAGGTCTGTGA
Organism: Etheostoma spectabile; assembly: GCF_008692095.1. NCBI lineage: Eukaryota > Metazoa > Chordata > Actinopteri > Perciformes > Percidae > Etheostoma > Etheostoma spectabile. The sequence goes on from NW_022603257.1 coordinate 9,206, forward strand.
TTGACACTTTGATGGAAGGTGGCAACCAAGGTTCCAACCGCTCACGGGTTGGAAAGTTAAGCATTTGGTAGACCTTGCAACTATCTTTTATGTGAGCTTCCTGATTACTCACACATTGATTGTTCACATGTAACACTTGTGATTTTCTGTTTTTTTTTAAAACAGGGCATTGTGAGTACAGATATAAACATCAGTAAGGAGTCTACCAAGTAGCCTCGTATCATTTTAGTTTGGACACCAAGTGAGGCTTACCACGATGGTTTGGACTGGGTCGACTAGGGTTTCCGGCTGCTCTTGTAATTGTCAGCACAAACATATGGGCGTTCATGGAGACATGGAAGAAAGTCACTAGGGTGGCAATTTGCTTGACAATGGCAATACATTGCACGAGATGTTAATGGAATCTTATTGACCTTGTAGCCCAATGTGCAATACAGGCTAAATCCCATGGTGGGAATAAAGATCCACCAATGTTTCTGTCCACAATGTCCACCTGAATCAAGAAATGTCCCTGCCAATGGGAAATAGACTGACAATTGGGTCAACATTGTGCAATTATCTTCAAAATGTCCAACTGAGTCCACAAGTATACCTGCCAGATGGGAAATAAACTGATAACTGTCTTCATGGTCTAAACGTGTCAAATATTGCTGTACAATGCCCACAGTGTCCGTTTGGTTCCTGATCCATGCTATTACCCCTAAAGATCACAACTAGGCCAAGGGCAACTGGACTTGGTGAAAGGTTCTCTGCAGAAGTTTTGTCTCTCATCCAAGAGACTTCTTAGTTGTTTTTTTTTACACAGAAAGGGTTGGACGCAGTGCCTACTCCCCCAACCATATCTGACATTAGTAGCTGTGGGGAAAGGGGGGTTTCAAAGCTAATAGACCATTCAACAAGCAATTCTGATGCACTATACTTGCCCATTCAGGATGAGCACTGTATACTCTGACTGCAGCAACACAAGTTCAAATTTCAGTGATACCTAATTTTTATGGTGATTACGAGACTGAATGCAAAGTGATCTGTTTAATGTGTAGCAGGGGGATTGAGTGGACATGATGATGGGATGCAAACAGAGGTAATCTCTGCAACAACAAGGTGCTGGGATTTGAACCCAGAATCTCCTGTTTACTAACAGGCACTTTAACCAACTAAGCCACAGCACCTCCATTAGCAGGTGTAATGTTAATTCTCAATTTCTCTTTTACCTTGAATAAGCTAAACATGCAGTGTACTGATTGGCAGTATTGGGAGTAACGTGTTACAAAAGTAACGCAAATAAAGTAATGTATTCCTTTTTGCTTTAACACAGTAATATAACTCTTTACTAATTACATTTCAGTAATATTATACTTGTTAAAACAACAAGAAACACAAACATTAAAGTGGAGCCAGTGAAGCTCGGTCCACCAGGTGGACCAGTCACCATTTGAACCAGACTGGGGAGGACGCTTCAGAGCCCAGCACGAATCGTGGAGCAACAGCTACGTCCGCAACAGTGCCTTCTGACGTCCACTGTTCCTTCCAACATGGAGCTCTTCCAGATCATTGAGAAGCTCTATCAGCTGGATGTGCTGCAATACAAAAATGAGAAAGTGGTGACCAGGTCTAGATGCTCCTGGGGACCTCCTAGGGAGGTGGTCCAGGCACGTCCAGCTGGGAGTAGGTCTCGGGGAGGATCCAGGACTAGGTGGAGGGAATATATCTCTAACCTGGCCTGGGAACGCACCAAGGATCCCCCAGTTGCTCAGAAAAGGGAAGTTCGGGGTCCCCTGCTGGAGCTGCTTGACAAAGATGGATGGATGGTTGGAACCCTGTTCACTAGCTCATTGTAATCTTGCATGACACATAAACCTGTAGGAGGCGCTGTAGCTTAGTGGTTAAAACACCTGTCTTGTAAACAAGAGATCCTGGGTCCAAATTCAGTGCCTTAATTATCAGTCAATATTTATGTTATCAGCACTAGAAAGAGTGTATATATATATTTTTTTTTTGTTGTTGTTCTTGCTATAGTGCCTAACAAGCATTATTTAATTTTGCCCAGTTGTGGCCTGTTGATGGGCAATAAAGGGAAATGGATTGGACCCATTTTATAATGCTTGTTTTGTTGGGGCTGAACATGGCCCAAGTGTACACCAGGACCCTGTGACATCACTGTCGGGTGGGGTTTTAGGTGCATGTGATGCTGACTGAGGTCAGAGGTGAAATAAACATGAACTTTTGGCACTGACTGCCTGATTTTAACGTCTTCAGTATACATCACTGAATTCTTATTTATTTATTATTATTTATTTATTTATTTTGGATTTCAAGTCCAAATCACAGCTGTAAAATATGTTCTGTTTTTACAGCAGTGGGTTCTCTGCTGAGGCCTGACAGACTCCATTACAGTTGGTACCATCAATCAGACAAAAAAGAGCCTATTTCACAAGTACCTTGTGCAGTTCTGAATGACTGATGGGGATTCCTAAGCATTTCAGTCCCATGTGTACAGACAAGATTATCAGCAACATCGCCACGTCAGAAAAGTTTCTGGTGTGCAAAGACCAAGAAAATGCCACGCTCACGCCACACAGGAGGCCTTACCCCTGACTTCCACCAGCGCCAGATCCACTCCGCTTCGTGTCTGCTCCGTGATCCGCAGTCCATCAACACCCACCAGATGACACACACACACACACACACACTAGGGCTGCACGATCTTGACAAAATGTGATATTGCAATATTGATTATGAATACTGCAATATCAATATGAATTCTGATATTTTTAAACATATGTAAAATCACAAAATAGATTAATAACAAATTACACAAGTTTTCTTACAACAAAAAAGGTTTGTTTCTACTGACAGTCTGCCGTTGGGCCACAAGGTCTACTTACTAATGAATATAGACATGCACTTTCTTTTTGATTAATGCATATACACATCAACTTTCTTTTTGATTAATGTCAACTTTCTTTTAAGCTGCAGTTCTGGAATGTTAAATTGCAGTTCTAGAACAATAGGTTGAAATTTTAGAATTTGAACATGCATTGTCACCAGACTTTAGTTTGATCTGAGGAACAGGAGTTCAGCACAGGCCACGATCGTAGAATGCAGGCACATTTTAGTCTGGTAAATTTCAGGGATTTTTACACTGGGATGGAAGTGCTAATCTTGCGATTGACATTCGATCTGCCCCAATACAGCAACCTGATACTGTGCAGAACTCAGGCATTCGCACTCTCTAAAACACCATCACCCAACGTAGGGCTCAAACCCACGACCCTGAAATTAAAAGTGTCATGCTCTACCGACTGAGCTAGCCAGGCACTTCCAAGTTTTGAGTTGCGGTCCAAATATTTCACTCAAAAGTTCTGAAATGTTACAGTTCTAGATTGTTAGGTTGAAGTTCTAGAATGTTAAGCTGCCATTCTACAATGTTAGCTTTAAATTCCAGAATGTTAAGCTGCAGTTCTAGAATGTTAGGTTGAAGTTCTAGAAGGTAAAGATGCAGTTCTAGAAAGTTAAGCTTTCATTCTAGAAATTTGAGTTGCAATTCCAGAACAATAGGTTGAAGTTTTAGAATTTGTATAAGTTGCATTCCCAAAAGGTTGCTCATAGTCCTAAAATGTTACATTGTAGTTTTAGAATGGTAAGCTGCAGTTCTGGAATGTTAAGTTGCAGTTGTAGAACAATAGATTGTAGTTCTAGAATTCATAGTTCATGAATTCTAGAGTCATGGTCCTAAAATGTTACTTACAGTTCAACAATGTTATGTTGTAGTTCTAGAACGTTAAGCTGCCATTATACAATGTAAGTTGCAATTCAAGAACAATAGGTTGAAGTTTTAGAATATTTGTAAGTTGCGGTCCCAAAATGTTACTTACAGTTCTAAAAGGTTACATCTTAGTTCTAGAATGGTAAGTTGCAGTTCTAGAATGTTAGGTTTGAGTTCTAGAATGTTAATATTCAGTTCTAGAATGTTAGATTTAAGTTCAAGAATGTTAAGCTGCAGTTCTGGAATGTTAAGTTGCAGTTCTAGAACAATAGCTTGTAGTTTTAGAATTTTAAGAGTCATGGTCCTAAAATGTTACTTACAGTTCAACAATGTTATGTTGTAGTTCTAGAACGTTAAGCTGCCATTATACAATGTAAAGTTGCAATTCAAGAACAATAGGTTGAAGTTTTAGAATATTTGTAAGTTGCGGTCCGAAAATGTTACTTACAGTTCTAAAAGGTTACATCTTAGTTCTAGAATGGTAAGTTGCAGTTCTAGAATGTTAGGTTTGAGTTCTAGAATGTTAATATTCAGTTCTAGAATGTTAGATTTAAGTTCAAGAATGTTAAGCTGCAGTTCTAGAATGTTAGATTTAAGTTCAAGAATGTTAAGCTGCAGTTCTGGAAGGTTAAGTTGCAGTTCTAGATCAATAGGTTGCAGTTTTAGAATTTTAAGAGTTATGGTCCTAAAATGTTACTTACAGTTCTACAATGTTGTGTTGTAGTTCTAGAATGTTATGTTTAATTTCTAGAATGTTAAGCTGTTAATCTAGAATGTTAGGTCAAAGTTCAAGAATGTTAACCTGCAGTTCTGGAATGTTAAGTTGCAGTTCTGGAACAATAGGTTGAAGTTGTAGAATTTTAAGAGTTGCGGCCCTAAACTGTTAATTACAGTTCTAAAATGTTACATTGAATGTTAAGCTGCAGTTCTAGAACAATAGGTTGAAGAACATGCATTGTCCCCAGACTTTAGTTTGATCTGAGGAACAGGAGGTCAGCACAGGCCATGATCATAGAATGCAGGAACATTTTAGTCTGGTAAATTTCAGGGATTTTTACACTGGGATGGAACTGCTGATCATGCGATTGACAGACGATCCACCCCAATACAACCATCTAATACTGATCAGATCTGAGGGATTCCCACTCTCTCAAACACCACCACCCAACGTGGGACTCGAACCCATGGCCCTGAGATTAAGAGTCTCATGCTCTACCGACTGAGCTAGCCAGGCGCTCCTCAAGGTTTGAGTTGCGGTCCAAAAATTCACTTACAACTTCTGAAATGTTACAGTTCTAGAATGTTACTTGGCAGTTCTAGAATGTTAGGTTGAAGTTCAAGAATGTTAAGCTGCCCTCTACAATGTTAGCTTTAAATTCTAGAATGTTAAGCTGCAGTTCTAGAAAGTTAAGCTTTCATTCTAGAAATTTGAGCTGCAATTCAAGAACAACTGGCATAGTGGTGCCAGTTATGTCATGCAGGTTTGCAGGATTTTCACAATCTGCTAGTGGCCATGATGAGTTGTGACTTTGAGCTTTTTAACCGTTTTGGCCAATTTAGCCAATTTTCAACCAGTTTGTGCAATAACATTTGGTGTTCTCAGGCATTGTGCAAATTATGGTCTACTCTCCTGCTGTCCAGAAGACCGTGATCATGGCAACAAGCTTAATGGTCTTCATTTACTTGCACTTCAATTTGTAGTTCAGCAGATTGTTTTTTCCACAGTCAGCTGCTTCAGAAGCCTGGGTAGCTCAGTCGGTAGAGCATCAGACTTTTAATCTGAGGGTCAGGGGTTCAAGTCCCTGTTCAGGCGTAGAGTGAGTTGTCCATTTGACATACCTGAACACTTCAGACATTGTCATATCATTTGTGTTCCATACACAAGTCTTTAAAAAGAATTGTTCAAGCAGGTTTGTATCATAACAATGTTGCTGGTAAGTCTAAATGAAGAATGGGCAACCTATATCCGTATATATATATATATATATATATCTGTATAACCATATAACCTTCCGTCAGCCTGGCTACAGTGCTGAAGACAAACCTGGGGTTGTTACTATTTTCCTCCATTAATGACGAGTAGTACGTCAAACTACATCTATGATTTAATACAAGACCAATAATAAAGAGCTTACTTATCTTGCTAGAGACCTTCATCGATTCCCATACCGGGAGTTGAACCCGGGCCACCTGGGTGAAAACCAGGAATCCTAAACGCTAGACCATATGGGACTGATTACTATCGTTTCCAGTCAATACTGTCAAATGTGGAGCTTCTTCAAGTTACATTAGCGACCAGGTGACTACTCAACATGCCCCATGTGTGTGTTTATCCAAAACAGATTCAAGGTTTGTTCGGGGCTTTGTCCACGCGGCCCTTTGTGGCGGGCAACGCCCCCGGCAGCTCAGGCTTGTTTTTGCCCATCGTGCCCACCGCGGTGAGGTGCCGCTCGACGAGCAGCCGCTGGGCCAGCGCGTAGGAGGTGAAAAAGTTGTCGCACGTCACGTTACGCGGGCCCCTCAGGCCCTCGGTCACGTCCAGCACCACGCGGGCGACCAGATCCCTCTTGGGTGTGTGAAAGTGGCGTGTCCAAACAAGAAGATGGAACATGATGGAAAGAGATGGAAGAAAAAATGTAACACACACACACACACTAAGACAATTGTACGGCAATGGTACAAAAAAAACAAACGAAAACAACAACAAAGCAACAAATACAACACCTCGAAAGGGCACCAGCTGCTCGTCCACCGTCACGTCGGTGCCCGGGTTGTAGAGGCGAGGCAGCTGCCGCGTCCACTCGTCCCACACCTCTCGTACGGCCGCCAGTTTGTCCGAGGCTCATTGGGCAGCTCTTGACACACGGTCGTCAAATCGCAACAGTCTAGAGTACGCGTGGAACTGCTTGATTGGCATTGTGGCGCGGAAAATGGCCTGCCGCTCTCCTCGTGCCACAGGCTCTCCAAGGCCTCGTTGCGGGACCGGTACACGCCCGCGAGGAGCAGCAGCCCGAGGTAGGCTCGCAGGTCCGTGAGTCCATCTCTTTCCACTTTCCGGCTGTGGCGCATCTCCTTTGACCCTCGAGATTTGTGGCAGCCACAAACAGCATCGTCTGTTGTGTCCTCTTCTTGGTCGGGTTTGTTCTTTTTCGGTAGCGTGGCAATGACAAATGTTTCCTCATCCTCCTCTTGCCCTCGTCTTCACTACCCTTCCTTTCTTCTTCTTCTTCTTCTGCTTCTCTTTCTTTTTCTTCTTCGTCGTCTTCTCCTACTTGTACTTTTTTGTCTTGTCTTCTTCTTCCTCTACTTCTTCTTCTTCAACTTGTTCTCCTCTTCGTCTTGAACGTCAACGTCCACTTGGCCTTGGTCATCATCTTTGTTGTCGTCGTCGTAGCAGCAGTAGTCTTTTTCGCCGCTGTGGTCGTGTATGTGTTGGTCCTCTTGTGACGCACACCCACCGCCATCACAGTCACGGTGGTGGTTGTCGTCGTCGTGTTTGTCGCAGGCCTCTTGTGGGTTTTCTCCTTTTTGTACTTGACTTCAGCGGAGACATTGCTAGCGGCAACGCCGCTCACGAGAATCCGATGCAGCTTCAACTCCTGAGTCAAAAGACGGGCCATGCTGCAGCTGCTCCCCGGCTGTGCCGAGCCACGTGCAACAAGTGCACAGGTCCAAAACAAGATGACGTGAAAAAAAATGACGACACAAGAAGACAAATGTGTCTAAAGTGTATATTGTGTGTGTTGGGTGTGTGTAATGAAAATAATGAGTAGACTGATGTCAAGCCTTTAGTTTTATTTTTTAACCTCCCTTTCCACTCGCCTTTGCCTTTCCTGTTTTTACTACAACTACAAGCCATTGGCCAGAATCCCGGGACTCAAAAGCAGGACGATGGGAGGGTAGCAGAACTAATACGTCCGATTGAGTGTACCACCAATGCCAAGGGTCCCTGTGACCTGAAGGACAATTATTCCACGAGTCCCTGGGACCCGAAGGACAATGTCGCGGGTCCTAGGGACCCGAAGGACAACAACACGTGTCCCCGTGACCCAAAAGGACAACGGCACGGGTCCATGTGACCCGAAAGAACAATGCCACGGGTCCCTAGGACCCAAAGGACAACGTCAAGGGTCCCCGGGACCCGAAGGACAATGCCACGGGTCCCAAGGACCCATGAGGTCAATGCCACGGGTCCCTGGAACCCGAAAGACAACGTCAAGGGTCCTCGGGACCCGAAGGACAATGCCACGGGTCCCAGGGACCCGAAGGACAATGCCACGGGTCCCAAGAACCCATAAGGCCAATGCCACGGGTCCCTGGGACCCGAAGGACAATGCCACAGGTCCCAAGAAACCCATAAGGCCAATGCCACGGGTCCCTGGAACCCAAAGGACAACGTCAAGGGTGCCCGTGCCCGAAGGACAATGCCACGGGTCCCAAGGACCCATAAGGGCAATGCCAAGGGTCCCTGGAACCCGAAGGACAACGTCATGGGTCCCTGGACCCGAAGGACAATGCCACGGGTCCTTGGACCCGCAAGGCCAATGCCACGGGTCCTATGGACCCGAAGGACAACGGCAAGGGTCCCCGGGACCCAAAGGACAACGTCAAGGGTCTATGGACCCGAAGGACAATGTAAAGGGTCCTATGGACCCGAGGGACAATGGCAAGGGTCTATGGACCGAAGGACAACGTAAAGGGTCCCCGGGACCGAAGGACAATGCCACAGGTCCTTGGGACCCGCAAGGCCAATGCCACGGGTCCTATGGACCCGAAGGACAATGTCAAGGGTCCCCGGGACCCAAAGGACCCTTGACGTGGTCTTTGGGTCCCCGGGACCCAAGGGACAATGCTACGGCTCCCTGGAACCCAAAGTACAACGCCACGGGTCCCGGGGACTCGAAGGACAACACTATGGGTAAAACTGCACGGGTCCCAGGCCCGAAGGGCAACAAAAGGTTAAGAAGTGCCTGGCTAGCTCAGTCGGTAGAGCATGAGACTCTAATCTCAGGTCGTGGGTTCGAGCCCCACGTTGGGCTGTGGTGTTTAGAGAGTAGGAATGCCTGAG
>NW_022603258.1:0-42431 GCF_008692095.1 Etheostoma spectabile
TTTATTTAGCCTAAAATCGATCAATTAAAAGATTTTTAATATAATAAAGTAGTAAACGTTTAACATCCTCCTTTTAAGATGTCAATATTACTGGCCACCCAGATAGCTCAGTGGTAGAGCATGTACCCATATTTAAAAGTTTTGCTCCTTGACGCCGCGGGCCGGGTTCGAATCCGGCCTGCGGCAGACACTGACATGTTTTGTCAAGTTAGTCCTCTACTTTTATTTTTTGTTTTGCCTAAAATTCATTAACTTAAAGATAATTAATCTATTAAAGTAGTACAATTTTAATATTACCCTTTTGAGTAGTTGTTAATGGCAAAATCATTACTTAATTCATAAAATAAAACCTTTGAAGGTTCAGTAATTAACCTCCAACTGTCAGCCACTGGTTTCTGGTGTAATTGCGCCCTCTGGTGGTGATAAACAGGAACTACAAGCAGAACTGCCACCACATTTATTTAGCCTAAAATCGATCAATTAAAAGATTTTGAATATAATAAAGTAGTAAACGTTTAACATAATTCTTTTAAGATGTTTATATTAGTGGACACCCAGATAGCTCAGTGGGTAGAGCGTGTACCCATAATCAAAGGTTTTGCTCCTTGACGCAGCGGGCCCGGGTTCGAATCCGGCCTGCGGCAGACACAGACACGTTTTGTCAAGTTAGTCCTCAAATTTTATTTTTTGTTTTGCCTAAAATTCATCAACTTAAAGATAATTAATCTATTAAAGTAGTACAATTTTAATATTACCCTTTTGATATGTTGTTAATGGCAAAATCATTACTTGATTCATAAAATAAAACCTTTGAAGGTTCAGTGACTGAGTTCCAACTGTCAGCCACTGGTTTCTGGTAAAAATGCGCCCTCTGGTGGTGATAAACAGGAACTACAAGCAGAACTGTCACCACATTTATTTAGCCTAAAATCGATCAATTAAAAAATTTAACGATGTAGTAAACGTGTAATATTCTTCGTTTGAGACGTTTCTATCGTAAACTTTTTAAATATTCATAAAAAAACCTTTGGAAGGTTCAGTAATTAACCTCCAACTGTCAGCCACTGGTTTCTGGTGTAAATCCGCCCTCTGGTGGTGATAACAGGAACTACAAGCAGAACTGCCACCACATTTATTTGGCCTAAAATCGATCAATTAAAGATTTTAATATAATGAGTAGTAAAAGTGTAATATTTCTTCTTTAAGATGTTTCTAATGGTAAACTTGTTAAATAATTCATAAAAAAAACCTTTGAAGGTTCAGTAATTAACCTCCAACTGTCAGCCACTGGTTTCTGGTGTAAATGCGCCCTCTGGTGGTGATAAACAGGAACTACAAGCAGAGCTGCCACCACATTTATTTAGCCTAAAATCGATCAATTAAAAGATTTTGAGTATAATAAAGTAGTAAACGTGTAATAGTCTCTTTTAAGATGTTTCTATGGTGTAAATAATTCATAAAAAAAACTTTGAAGGTTTCCAAAATTAATCGTCTAAAATCGATCAATTAAAGATTTTGAATATAATAAATTAGTAAACATTAAATATTTTTCTCTTGAGATATGGCCACCCAGATAGCTCAGTGGTAAGCGTGTACCCATATACAAAGGTTTTTGCTCCTTGACGCAGCGGGGCACGGGTTCAAATCCTCCTGCTGGCAGACACTGACACGTTTTGTCAAGTTAGTCCTCTATTTTTTATTTTTTTGATTTGCCTAAAATTCATCAACTTAAAGATAATTAATCTATTAAAGTATTAAACGTGTAATATTCTTCTTTTGATATGTTTCTAATGGTAAACTTGTTAAATAATTCATAAAAAACCTTTGAAGGTTCAGTAATTAACCTCCAACTGTCAGCCACTGGTTTCTGGTGTAATTGCGCCCTCTGGTGGTGATAAACAGGAACTACAAGCAGAACTGCCACCACATTTATTTAGTCTAAAATCGATCAATTAAAAGATTTTGAATATAATAAAGTAGTAAACGTTTAATATTCTTCTTTTAAGATGTATATTTAGTGGGCACCCAGATAGCTCAGTGGGTAGAGCGTGTACCCATATTCAAAGGTTTTGCTCCTTGACGCAGCGGGCCAGGGTTCGAATCCGGCCTGCGGCAGACACGTTTTGTCAAGTTAGTCCTCTAATTTTGTTTTTTGATTTGCCTAAAATTCATCAACTTATAGATAATTAATCTATTAAAGTAGTACAATTTTAATATTACCCTTTTGAGTAGTTGTTAATGGCAAAACCATTACTTAATTCATAAAATAAAACCTTTGAAGGTTCAGTAATTAACCTCCAACTGTCAGCCACTGGTTTCTGGTGTAATTGCACCCTCTGGTGGTGATAAACAGGAACTACAAGCAGAACTGCCACCACATTTATTTAGCCTAAAATCGATCAATTAAAAGATTTTTAGAGAGAGGGGGAGAGACATGCAGCAAAGGGTCGCAGGCCGGATTCGAACCCCGCCCGATCGATTTTAGGCTAAATAAATGTGGTGGCAGCTCTGCTTGTAGTTCCTGTTTATCACCACCAGAGGGCGCAATTACACCAGAAACCAGTGGCTGACAGTTGGAGGTTAATTACTGAACCTTCAAAGGTTTTTTATGAATTATTTAACAAGTTTACCATTAGAAACATCTTAAAAGAAGAATATTACACGTTTACTACTTTCTCATATTAAAAATCTGCCCTCTGCTGGTCAGGTCTGCTCACTGCAGCCTCAACGTTCCCCCTCAGCTGCTTTATTACTTCATTATGCTTCATTAGTGTTTGTCTCATTAACGTTTGTCTAAAGGTTCATCATAGAATAAAGCAACCAACATGTTGGAAAGAAACGACAATAAAAGGTAAAAAAAAGCAATTAAGAGAACTTTTAATATAAAAAACTCATAAAGCACCAAAAATAATCACCGGGCTCTGGGAGGCCGTCTGTGTGTGTTTGTGCGTGTGTGTGTATTCATGTGTGTGTGTGTTTATGTGTGTGTGTTTATGTGTGTGTATGTATTTTTGTGTGTGTGTGTGTATTCGTGTGTGTGTGTCTGTGTGTTTTTATGTGTGTGTATGTTTGTGTGTGTGTGTGTATGTGCATGTGAGTCTCTCTGTCTGTGTGTGTGTGCGTGTGTGTGTGTGTGTGTGTTTTGTGTGTGTGTATTCATGTGTGTGTGTGTTTATGTGTGTGTGTTTATGTGTGTGTATGTATTTTTGTGTGTGTGTGTGTATTCGTGTGTGTGTGTGTGTTTTTATGTGTGTGTATGTTTGTGTGTGTGTGTGTATGTGCATGTGAGTCTCTCTGTATGTGTGTGCGTGTGTGTGTGTGTGTGTGTGTGTGTGTGTGTTTGTGTGTGTGTGTGTATTCATGTGTGTGTGTGTTTATGTGTGTGTGTTTATGTGTGTGTATGTATTTTCGTGTGTGTGTGTGTGTGTGTTTTTATGTGTGTGTATGTTTGTGTATGTGTGTGTGTATGTGCATGTGAGTCTCTCTGTCTGTGTGTGTGTATCTGTATGTGTGTGCGTGTGTGTGTGTGTGTGTGTGTGTGTGTGTGTCTGTGTCTGTATGTGTGTCTGTGTGTATGTGTATTTGTATCTGTGTGTGTATGTTGTGTGTGTGTCTGTGTGTGTCTGTATCTGTGTGTGTTTGTGTGTGTCGGTGTCTGTATGTGTATGTTTATCTGTGTGTGTGTGTGTCTCTCTCTGTTTGTGTGTGTCTGTGTGTGTTCGTGTGTATGTGTTTGTGTTTGTTTGTGTGTGTGTATGTGTATCTGTGTATGTGTTTGTGTGTGTGTATCTGTGTGTGTATGATTGTGTGTCTGTGTCCATGTGTGTCTGTATCTGTGTTTGTTTGTGTGTGTCTGTATGTGTATGTGTGTGTGTGTCTCTGTGTGTGTGTGTGTGTGTGTGTGTGTGTGTGTGTGTGTGTGTGTGTGTGTGTGTGTGGGGAGGTACAGCTTCAGTTCCAGTAACCCCCCCCCCGGTGTGTTTTATCTGTTTTTAAAAAGAAAAACAGATAAAACACCAGAATTAACCCTTCAGACTCCGATCATCTCACTCGGCTGCCAGCCTGGGTATTATTAGTTAAGTGAAGCAGGTTTAAAGGAATCCACTGGTGCTCATGAGTTTACCCCCCCATGCTGAAGTTGACTAATAGCCCCCCCCCCCCATCATAGAGATTACCATGGTTTTTAATTCCAAAAGCCAAGAGAACTTTATCAGGATGTGTAGGAGCGGTCATTAAATCAACGCGCATTTGGTCGTAGTGTCACAATAATCCGTCTCTTTATTTCATAACTGCAACAGCAACATAAATAAACTGGTTGTAAACAAAAGAAAACCCTCTGTCTCACAAAATGCGGTTGAAAATTAGTTTGTCCTTCCGCTCTCATACACACCCACACCTGGCTCAGGTGAGGTCTAAATATAGAGTTAACACCCCCTGACGTCATCATCGTCATTAACATCACATCAACATAATTGACATTAATTGTAATCACCATTATCCGAAAATAGGTATCAGTATTATAAATCATATGCATGTGAAAAGGAGAAAACTAATATCAGTGTAATGGCTTCAACACTCCGGCCCCTAATTGACCGTTAAAGGGCAATTCACACATTTATTCATGGGAAGCATACACTCAAAAGTCCTTTGTGACAATATTCAAAATTGTCCATAGAATGTCCAATATAATCCAAAATAAATAATCCAGTTTCGATAGTCCGTTTTGTGAAACAAGTTCATAAAAGTTCAACAAAAGAGTTTAATGTAGATCCTTGTTTGAGAAGAAAAAAGAAAAACAAGGTTCAACCAAAGTCCTTTCAGGGGTTTAGTAATAAAAAGGGCATATGTTGGACCGGTGTCATCAGGGCAGGTCTTGCAGAAGGCAGAGCTTTGAGATGGGCCTTTCCAAGCAGCCATTTTGTGTCCTGAGCTTGACTCGACGTATATGTCCCTTTTTGTCGGGGAAGATGTCCGTGAATCTGCCCATGGGCCAGGAGTTGCGTGGTGAGCTTTCATCGATGATCAGAACTATATCTCCTTGCTTTAGATTCTTTTTAACCTTATTCCACTTCTGTCTTTCCTGTAGCAACGGGAGGTATTCCCGTGTCCAGCGTTTCCAGAAGAGATCAGCTATGTATTGGGTCTGTTTCCATCTTCTTCTGGAATAGCTATCACTTTTGTCAAACAGTCCAGGTGGAAGAGTAGGCGTTTGCCTCATTTGAAGCAGGTGGTTGGGTGTCAGAGGTTCTGGATCTTTCACATCCTGAGACAAGACTGTGATGGGCCGGTCATTCATGATCGCCTCTACTTCGCATAGAGCTGTTTGGAGACTCTCGTCATCCAGGGTCTGTTCCCTTATGATGGAGTAGAGGATCTTTTTGATTATCCGAATGAGCCGCTCCCATACTCCTCCATGGTGAGGTCCGTAGGGAGGATTAAATGTCCATTTGATACCTTCAGCGTGAATCAAGTGTTGGATTTTCCTGAGGTTAAGGTGAGAAAGTGCTTCTCGAAGCTCCCGTTCTGTCCCAACAAAGTTTGTACCGTTGTCGGAAACAATCTCCTTCACTTGGCCTCGTCTGCAGATGAATCGTCTGAGTGCAGAAATGCAGGAGTCCGTATCCATCGAGTACGCCATCTCTAGGTGTACGGCTCTGCTTGCTAGGCACGTAAACAAGGCTCCATACCTTTTGACTTTGCTGCGGCCACGCTTGGTTTCTATAGGACCAAAATAGTCCAGTATGAGTAAAGGGTGGCAAATCAGGTGTTATCCTGTGTAGAGGTAAGTCAGACATCTTTTGTGTCATTGCTGTGCCATGCCATCTCCTGCAGAGTACACAATCCCGTGTTATACTTCTCGCTGCAGAGTTTGCACTAATGATCCAGTATTTTGTTCTGAGTTTTGCGATCATTTGATTTCTGCCACAATGACCGACCAAGGTGTGGGTGTGGCGTAGGAGTATCTTTGACAGGTGATTGTCCTTGGGCAGAATGGCTGGATGCTTGGTTTCCTCTGGCATTGCCAGCTTACTTAGTCTGCCTCCAACTCTCAGGATTCCATTTTGGAGGATGGGATCTAATTTATAGATCCTGCTGTTCTTTTTTATGGGTAAGCCCTTTTGTAGAGCGGTCACCTCATCTTGGAAGGATTGCTGTTGGACATAGGACACAAGTGATTGCTCGGCTTTGGCTAGATCTTCCACAGACAACTGTGACCCAGGTGGGTCCAAGACCCTGATTGTCCTTTTTAGATTCAATTGTCTCAAAGTTTCTTTGAATTTTAAGAGCCAGGCTGTTGATTGGATTAATCTGTTCCATGACGAAAAGTGGTCAATAAAACGAGTCAGAGGACTTTGATTCTGCAACACGCTTGTACCGAAAGCCGCGGCCACCTTCTTGACCTCCGGATCACCGTCTGACAGTGTAGGTGGTACTTGGATCACTGGCCAGTCTGTTTCAGATTGCATCAGGAAATGTGGCCCTCTCAGCCAGTGTCCTTCTTGAAGAAAGGTCTCAGCTTTCATGCCTCTCGAAGCACAGTCTGCTGGGTTCAGTCCAGTCTTTATGTGGTGCCATTGGGATTTGTTTGTCAGATCCCGAATAATGGACACTCGGTTAGCCACATAGGTTTGAAACCTTCTAGCATCATTTTGGATGTATTTTAAGACGGCGGTACTGTCAGTCCAAAACATTGAGTCTCCGAGGGTTAACTCAAGCTCTCTCCTTAACATCCGGTCTATCCTAGCAGCAAGGACTGCACTGGCAAGTTCCAGCCTTGGGATAGTCACCACCTTTAAGGGTGCTACTCTGGCCTTTCCAATCACAAATGTAATGTGAGGTAGTCCACCATCACGAGTCAGTCTCACATAGCTGACTGCCCCATAACCTCGCCCACTTGCATCGCAGAAGTGATGCATTTGTGCTCCTGTAACTTCAAAATCCGGTGGCCTAAGACATCTCCTGATTCTTAGGCTGGAAATCAGGTTAAGATCTTTAAGCCACTCCTTCCATTTATGTGTGTAAGCAGTCGGTATCGGCTCATCCCATCCACAATTTAGCTTGCACAGGTCCTGCAGTATTCCTTTCCCGGTCAGCATGACTGGTGCTAGGAAACCTAGAGGATCATAGACTGAGTTTAACACAGACAGAATGCTCCTGCGGGTAATTGCTGGTTGTTTCGGAGTGATCAAGAAGAAGAACATGTCTGACTCAATGTCCCATCGCATGCCAAGGGCTCTTTCTAGGGGTAGTCTGTCTTTATCAAGGTCTAGATCTTTGACCTCTTTTGTTCTCTCTTCAGCTGGAACAGAGGCAAGGACTGCTCGACTGTTACTGGTCCATTTGGTGAGCTTAAATCCACCTGTGGCGCATACTGTACGGAGTTCATTTATCAAACAGATTGCTTGGCTCTCATTTGCGTCAGATTTGAGACAGTCGTCCACATAAAAGTTATGACGAATGGTGCTGAGGACTTCAGCGCCGCACTTTTCTTCATTATCATCGGCCGTCTGCTTCAATGCAAAATTGGCACAGCTCGGTGAGGAGACTGCTCCGAAGAGATGCACCATCATCCGGTACTCTGCTAGCGGTTGCTTGGTGTCGCCATCTGGCCACCACAGGAATCTGAGGAAGTCCACATCATCTTTAGGGATTCTTACTTGATGGAACATTCCTTCGATGTCCGCCATCACTGCTACTGGTTCTTGTCTGAATCTGATGAGTACACCCAACAAGGTGTTCGTAAGGTCAGGACCCTGTAGCAGCTCCGAGTTCAGGGAAGTTCCTTGAAATGAAGAGGTACAATCAAATACTACTCGTATTGTCTTTTTCCTTTTGTGGTAGACACCATGGTGAGGGATGTACCACAGTCTACCATCTTTACGGGGGAGTTGTTCTTCTGGCACTCTTTCAGCATGCCCTTTTCTCAAGACATCACTCATGAATCCATTATAGTCCTTCCAAAAGGCTACATCCTTGTGGAATTTGCGGGCAAGACTCCATGCTCTTTGTTCCGCCACTGTCTTGTTGTTTGGCAGGCTGATGTTATCCCGACGGAATGGAAGTCGTATTTCATAGTGGCCGTCTTTTCTTTTTACTGAGCTGTTCATTACATGTAAGAATTTCTTGTCTTCAAATGAGCTTTCTTGTTTTTCATTGTAGGCCAACTCTGAGAAGTCCTGGTTGTATTGGTGAACAAGAAGCTCTTCCAGCTTAACCACGGATATCTTATTGGACGTTATACGAGGTCGACCATGCTCATCCATAGACGCAGTACTGCCAAGAGGTCCATTTATAGTCCAACCTAAACGTGTTAGGACTGCGTAAGGCCCCTCTCCTTGGCTATTGATCACTCTCAGTGGCTCCATAGCCTTTGGGACATTCGCACCGATCAATAGGCCAACTTCTGCTTTGATGGGTCTTAGCTGGACATCCTTTAAGTAAAGCCATCCTTTTAAGTCCATTTCTGTAGGAATATTTTCTTCACTAACAGGGATGGCATTTTGTGTGAACACCTCAGGAAGCTCTATGAAGCTGTTGCCATCCAGGCTACATACTTCCAGTCCTCTCATAGCGTGGGTTTTTACAGGCTTTTCATGACCCATCGTTCGGAGTAGGATCTCCGTTTTCTTTCCTCTGACAGACAGTTGTTCCATCAGTTTCTCCGTAACAAAAGTAGCATTGCTTCCAGGGTCTAGAAATGCATAGGTTTCTATCAAACAGCTACCTTTATGTGCTTTTATCCTTACGGGTACCACTGCTAGCTTGTAGTTTGTGGTTCTGTTTCCTGTTTGTGCTGCTGATGACACCATAGCAATTTGTGCTGCCGATGAAACATTAGCGATGTTATTGCTCCTGTTGTCTGAATCTTGCTCAACCGTTGGCTTTGGATTTCCTGGAGTAAAGTTCTCTATATGCAAGACAGTCGGATGTTTCTTCTCACAGAAACGACACGTGAGACGTTTCTTGCATTCTTTACTCATATGACCTTTGATCAAGCAGGCAAAGCAGAGTCCATTTCTCTTAAGCAGCTCAACTTTCTCTTTGTGGGGAATCTTTATTATGATCTCGCATTTCTCCATCACATGATCTCCTTTACAGAAAGCGCAAGGCTTGACAAAAGCGTCTATACAGATGCCCTCTGGCTTGCATCTCCTTTTCTGTAGATTGGTCTTCGTGTTGGTTTCTGTCTTGGGAACGACAGTCATAGCAAAGCTTTTCTTGCTGCTAGATCTCATGAATGGTAAGTCTCTTTTGGATTTCCTCCCATTTGTGCTTCCAGCAGGGTCATGGATATCCCCGAAAACAGGATCTTGAATGATTCTGGCCTGTTTTTCCATAAACAGGACAAGGTCATGGAATTTAGGCCTCTGCTGTGTTCTTTCAGTGATGTCACATACAACGGACCGCCACTTCTCTCGAAGTTTAAATGGTAGTTTGGCAACAAGTCTTTTCATGTTAGATGGTGAGTCCAGCTCTGACATGTACGGAAGCTCCTGAACTGCATTACCACAGCTTCTTAGATAGAGGGCGTAGCTATGGAGTGCTTTGCCATCATCTGTACGTATTTGGCTCCAGTTTAAGGCCTTTTCGACGTATGCAGATGTGACTTTAAAATCGTCGCCAAAGTGATACTTAAGTAGGCGCTTTGCTTCTTTGTAACCAGCTGTTGCATTCATGTGAAAGCAGTTTTGAACGAGTTCTTTTGGCTGACCTACAGTATACTGCTCCAGGAAGTACAGCCGATCCTCGTTACTGTTGGTTTTGTCCTCGATGTTGTGCTTGAAAGCCTTCATAAATGGCCTAAAAGTGAGAGGATCACCGTCAAACACCTGCACCTCCCTTCTCGGGAGTTTAGATTCTTTCTGCTGCATCACCAGCAGGTCCGCCAAGTCTGTTTGTCTTTGGATGATGTTTGTGAGGTCGATGCTCTGAGCAGGTTCACTTGCGGGAGTGGATTCGCCTCGCCTGCGCGGTCCATCAGATACAACAACCCTAAATGGGGGGAGATTTGTTGTAGTCCTTGGTGCTTGCTCAGACCTTTTTGTGATTCCGGTTAGTGGTGGGTACTGAGCATGGATCATTTTCTGTAAGGGTGTTTTGGGTATGGTTCCTATCCGTACAAACTCCAGTTGTGCCAGGCTTCCTTCTATTTTATCAGATGCATTAACTTGGCCATCCATTTCTTTTCCAAATTCTGAGGCTTCATCACTTTAAGATCCCTCCAGAGCCTTTAGCCTCGCATCAGCTGCAGCAATATCTGCTTCCAAGTCCAAGGATTCCAATTTTAATCCCAGCTGATGCTTCTCCCTTTCTAATTCATGTTTCCTTTTGAGAGCTTCAGCTCTGGCCTGCAGAGCAGCTTTGTCTGCAGCAGCCTTCATGCGTGCTGAAATAACGGATGATGATTTGGATCCTTTAGAGCTCTTTGATCCAGTCTGTGAGACACTGTCCTTTGATCCAGTCTGTGAGACACTGTCCCCAGCATCCACAAGAGCTTGTGGGTCAGACTGAGTTGTTATCCATTGCTCCACCTCATTCAGAAAAACATTGTAATCGGCCATTTTTGGCTCATACCAGTCCAAAGTTTCATTCATTCTCACATCCTCAGGCAGCAATTTCTGAATAGATTCATGACACCTCATAAATTCGTTTTGCAGTCTTAGGAATTAATTTGTACCTTCATTAATACTGGCAACATCAGCGCCCTCTTTCATCAGTGTTTTTATTTCATTCATTTTCCGTGTGCAGTGTGAAAGTTTCCCTCTGCGTGATGCGCTGAGTGATTTGAACGCTTTCCTTTGTTGCGCAGCGTCCGTCTCAGTGGACCCAGCGTCCGTGACTCCACCTTCACTTCCTTCTGCCATTGTTACAGTTTTCGTTCCCAGCTTTTAATATTCGTTTGTAAAGTTTTTTTCAAGTACATCCGACAGCTTTTATTCGAATGTTCGTTAGTATTCTGTTGTTCTTTGTTTATTGGAATTCCTTTAAGCGCACAGCTGTTCTTTATGTCCGTTCCAGCCAGTTTACATTGTTTAAATTACTTTATTTCTGTGAGCGTATCCTTTTATCTTTGGATACATTTTCCTCGTATAGACCTTTACTTTTAAGGTTTCCTCTTTCCGTGTAGAGGTGTAGATCCGTGGTGTGCAGCTTACGGTTTTAATGAGTTCGTAGTTTAGAGGCAGTCCTATGGATCCATCTGTCTGCTTATCAAACACTTCTTTCATTCATTAGTCACTTCTGAATGTTTGACCGTAACCAGGTTCAGAAAACAGCGCTGTCGCTTGTGTACTCACGGTACCGGAGACATCAGATCCTGGCAGCAGTCCAGATCAGTTCCATAAGACCCTGACTCCGGTCTCATTCATGCATTCATTTCCACGTTGACTGGCGTCTCTACTCGCGTTCCGATGGACTAATTTTCAACTTATTGTAGGAGCGGTCATTAAATCAACGCGCATTTGGTCGTAGTGTCACAATAATCCGTCTCTTTATTTCATAACTGCAACAGCAACATAAATAAACTGGTTGTAAACAAAAGAAAACCCTCTGTCTCACAAAATGCGGTTGAAAATTAGTTTGTCCTTCCGCTCTCATACACACCCACACCTGGCTCAGGTGAGGTCTAAATATAGAGTTAACACCCCCTGATGTCATCATCGTCATTAACATCACATCAACATAATTGACATTAATTGTAATCACCATTATCCGAAAATAGGTGTTACAGCAGCACACGTACATAAGTCACACAACACAGAATATAAATATAAATGAGATAATAGTAAAAAATATACATACATACAATATACATGAAATAATAATAATAGGAATAAAATATAAGAACAAATGTTTAAATACATACAGGATGGGAAAACAAAAATGTGCAACTGCTTAAATAATATGCTAAATGTATGCTAAAATGTAAATGAACCAATTGTGCCGGTTGCCCTTAGTTCAGTATTGTGGTGTCTAAAAGTCTCATCTAGCACCCAGTGATGACATGTTAAAGAGTTTTATTGCCTGTGGTAGGAAGGATTTCCTGAAGCGGTGCGTGCAACATCGAAGCTGTCGGAGCCTCTTAGAGAAGCTGCTCCTCTGTTGGACCAATGGGAGGTGGAGAGGGTGGAGCTGCTCCTCTGTTGGACCAGTGGGGGGGTGGAGAGGGTGAAGCTGCTCCTCTGTTGAACCAATGGGGGGTGGAGAGGGTGGAGCTGCTCCTCTGGTGGACCAATGGGGGGTGGAGAGGGTGGTTGGGTTATCCATGATAGATAACAGTTTGTTCAGTGACCTCCTCTCCACCACAGCTTCAAACGTGTCCAGTTTGCAGCCAATCACGGAGCCAGCTTTCCTGATCAGTTTGTTCAGTCTGTTAGTGTCGCTGGCTCCGAGGCTGCGCCCCCCCCCCCCCCCCCCCCCCCCAGCAGATGGCGGAGGAGAACAGAGCGCTGGCCACAACAGACTGGTAGAAGATCTCCAACATCCTGCTGCACACGTTGAAGGATCTCAGCTTCCTCAGGAAGTAGAGTCTGCTCATCCCCTTCTTGTAAACAGCAGTGCTGTTGATCTTCCAGTTCAGCCTGCTGTCCATGTTGACACCCAGGTATCTGTACTCCTCCACCATGTCCACGTCACTTCCCAGGATGCAAAGGGGATGCGGAGCCGTTCCCTTCCTCCTAAAGTCAATCACCATCTCTCTGGTCTTATCCACGTTCAGCAGTAGTAGTATTAGTCGATTTATTGGCCGATACGTTCTGGCTCGACCAAAATTCTGATTGGTCGATTTTTTGCCTTGTTATTTCATCAGGTGGGAGCATAGACCGTTACGGTCTACGGGTGGAAAGCACTTATTGCTAATGGGGGTGTTTTCTGTCTTCACAACACCCCCCCTGTTTTCTCTTTTGTTGGATTAGCCCGACCCACTGGGGACAGATTGAAGAAAGAACTAGAAAGCCTTGGTTTAGTGGTTTGCTGAATATTTATTTAATCTTGAGTGTTTAATTTCCATTCAGTCCTCCTCTTCCATGTCGAAGACATCGCCAGTGTGGCAGCAACAGTTTGCATAATGCAACTCAACTACAAACATGGCGTATCACCTAAAAATGGTAAGCTAACTTGTCTGCGTTAGGTTGTCCTGTCTGTTTGGAGTAGGCTTTATGAACATATCAGATTTGGCATATTTCATAGTCTAATAATCGTTTTATAACTATAGGCGCACCCACCCGCAACGACGGTAGCATTCCCGAGACCACGCTGGATGTTAAGCCTCTACCATCCAAACGCAAAAATAATATCACGGAAGGATTTGTCAACTTTATGGCTCAGGATGTGAGGCCCATTGCTGTTGTGGAGGGCTGAGGTTTTAAGTTTTAAGTTTGTTAAAACGTTAGGGACTCAAAGAGAAAGTTTCAGAGTTAATACAACACAGCGAGGCACTGAGCTTGACCACAGATATGTTTAAATATACACTGTATATTAAAGTAGACGTGCCTTTTGTGTTTAAGAGTAAAAGCTTTAAATTCTTCCCAGACTCTCCGACCATGTGTCTGTTTGTTATACAGTGAACCCTCGCGATGTTGCAGTTCACCTTCCACCGTCTCGCTGCTTCACGGATTTGCAGCGGCTCAGTCAGAAGAGCTGTGAAATACACCGGAGTCACTATTTTTCCTACTGTACTTTGTATTGTTTTTCATAATCATTTTTCATTTTCTCCCGTTCTAATCCAGTGACTCTGGTCGCGGGGGGGGTGCTGATCTTCGCAATTTGAAGCCTTCAGTTCGTATTGATGATTAAAATTATTATTTTACCGTACAGTAGTTTTTTGTAAAAAAAAACGGGAAAAAAACAAAAAAGGAAAGAAAAACCAAATGAGGGGAAACAACTGGTAACTTACTAGAAACTAAATCCATGGTGCTAAACTGCTTGAATATCTCCGACCGTTAAAAACAGACTGACAACACGTTGAAAGAGCAGAATATACAGTATCAATAACGTATACATGTAAACAACACTAACCTCTGTTTCCATTCAAAACACCGTTATAATAGCCTAGTTTGAAACATGCCTAATTTTATAATAGGCTATGTCTCTACTTAGCAATAAAAGGCTAATCAGTGTCATGTGTAGCTTGGTAGATCATTGATAGATACATGTCAACATTAACTATGTCAGATTTAGTAGAAGTAGATCTTAACATTGAAACACAGGGCTGTGACACCGGGGGGGGGGGGGGGGGGGGGGGGGGGGGGAGTGGAGACGCAACAGACCATCCTCTTTGGATTTGAGACCCGGTGGACTTGTATCAAAATTAAAGTAAACCATGTTTAGCCATTTTGATTTAAAGGTTTTAACTAAAACATATTAGTGTGTTACATTAGGTTACAATTAAATATAATAGCTTAATATCAAATGCATCCTTCATAAAGAAAGATGAGATCTGAGGAGGATGGGAGTGAAGAGAGCATGAGTGTTGCTGAGCGCAGTGTGGAAATGAGAGAAGGAACTGGAAATTAGGCAGACCAATGCAGACCAGTTTTTGCCAGAGGACCCAGGACTACGGCCGGATAAATTAACGATGATCAGAGACACCATAGTACACAGGTTGGCAAGTAAAGGTACAGAGAAAACTAATGTAGTAGGCCTAGTAACCACAGTAAAGAAGTCTAATGTTGAGAAAGGAGGCTTAAAATGTGTGTAGACAAATCAGCCTACTCCTACTACCTAGCATCAGTTAATAGTTATTACCCTATAAACATCTAGGCCTATAGATATGTGTACCGAGCCCGGGTATTTATACTGGGGGGGAGTTGAGGAGCATGGGAGCCCATCAGGACTAGGGCCCAGGATCTTGTGCTACGCCCCTGGATGTGACTGCTTCTTCTATAAAATATAAAATACATATAGCTTGCATTGTCTGGCCATAAGCAAATGGCCCATTGGCACAGTTGATAATATAATTATAAAATTATTTTCCATATAAAAACAAATAGTGCTTGTGTAGATTTAAGCTGTGCATCCTTAAATAGTTCCTGTCCAACAGTTCAGTTAGTGTCTGTAGTGGTCCTATATGTCTTTTCCACCAAGGCGGTTCTGGTGCTGGTTCGGAGTCAGGGCCAGATATTGAACCGGTTCTTTGCTTTTCCACACAAATAAACCTGGCTCTGGGCCAAGAAAACGGGTTCCAACTCAGCACCAACTTAGCGCTGGTCCAGAGATAAGAACCGGTTACGTCTGGTGCTGGGGGGGGGGGGGTGGTTATCATGACGTTCGAAAACAAAAACTTCGGACCGCCATTTTTAAAACACCGATCAGCTGTTAACTATAGACAGCTGTTAATGTTAGCTTTGGCAATGGATGGGAAACAAAAACAACCGTGGTCTGTGGAGGAAACCAACTGCTGGCTC
Source organism: Etheostoma spectabile (assembly GCF_008692095.1). Classification (NCBI taxonomy): domain Eukaryota; kingdom Metazoa; phylum Chordata; class Actinopteri; order Perciformes; family Percidae; genus Etheostoma; species Etheostoma spectabile. The sequence continues at coordinate 15,405 of NW_022603258.1, forward strand.
TGTGGTCCTCCACAGAAATTCAACATAAACTGGATGGAGCTGTACGGACGAAACCCGTCTTCGAAAGGCTTCAAAATGAGATGTCTGTTGCGGGTTACCAGAGAAGTACGGATCAGCTGATAAACAAAATTAAAAAATTAAAAAAAGATTATCGGGATCAAAAAAAGGAGCTTGGGCGAAGTGGTAGTGGCGGTCAGCAAAGAAGATCGCCATATTTTAACATCCTGGACTCCATCCTGGGGGACCGACCGGCATGCCAAACCACCGGGGCGCTCAACTCCGCCACAGCGTTGTTAGAGGCGATGGTGAACGGAGAGGCAGACCGTCCCAATGCTTCAGGTGGGTCTTAAAATGTTTCAATTTCAATTATGTATTTTTAACTGTGTTGCCAGCTAGCGTTATGTCTTGTTTCTATGTTATATTCGCATGGTTAACATTAGTTCGGTGACGACAAGCAAAGTTTAGCAAGCTATCGCTAGCAAGCTTAGCTAGCTTGTACCGTAGCTAAACGTTAACGGCGTATTAACGTTAGGCTACGGGTTGAAGCCCGTTAACGGTCGGTAGCTGGTTAACGTTAGCAGATAAGCCCGTTTACAGCGACGTTATTGTTCATGTTCTGGCACAATGTTTCTGACAGTAGTAGTAGTAGTAGTAGTAGTAGTAGTAGTAGCTAGAAGGCTTATAGTGACTGAAAGTGTGATGTGAGATGCTGAACAAAAACTACAGGCTGGTTTAAAATAACGTTAATTCTTTTAGTCTATGCTTCAGATTTTGATTTGAGCGTTATTCACCAACTAAATGTTCTGGTTCTGCAACACTTTTAGTCAGCAGGGAGGTTTGCTCACTGATAAAATAATAAATACATCAGGGGACGATTACGGGAGCAAACACAACCGCTTTTATTTACTGTTATGGCGAATTTGAAGATTCTTTTTTAAATTTATGAAACTTAACAGCAGAGGTCTTACTGTGTATTTTCTGTCTTGAATGAGCATTATAAACTAAACCTGCTCCCTGTGTTGGTTGTTTATAGAGTTGTCTGTTACTGGTGAGGATGATGAAGATGATGACACAGAGCTACCACCACCATCACCCCCCCCACAGGACTGCAGCTCGCCGGTCCCATCTGCCTCCGTGTCATCACGGCAAGCCAGACGAGGTAAGCTATTTTGTGCTGTGTATAAAGCGTTTCCTTAATGTTTACATGTTCTACATTGCCTTATAGGTTCCATTTTGTCCAACAAACATTTAACCTGGCCTCTTTAAATGGTCAGTGTGTCCTACTGAAACCATCGGTAGGTCCACTATGGTCAGCATGCAGGCGCTTGGTTTGTTTGCAGTTAGATTAAATGATGGCAGCCAATATAAAACCAACTGGAGCTTGTCTGCAGCGATGTGTGGACTTGTACTGGTAGTGCACAGGTATATAGATAGTTTGACATTGTCATATAATCACACATTTTGGTTTGGTTTGTTTTCTACACAGGAAAAAAGCGTGAACATGAGGAGCTGTTGGACTACATGGAGAAGGCTGACGATAAGTTCCTGCAGCTCAACAAAGACATGGTGGCAAAGATGGAGGCAGACACCAGCGCTCTGCTGGGGCTCATGGGGCGCATGGTGGCAGTGATGGAGGCGCAAGCACAGAAATAATTAACATGTAATTTATTTATTTATTTATTATTTGTAACTATTTGATTGTCTATGACAATAAACAAATGTTTTTATATTTAACAACATTCTCACCCTTCCTTATTCCAACAAGTCAGATAACACAATACCAGACTGGTTATTCATTAAAAAGATAAAATAACAGTTTTGAAAATGTGAATGTGAAGTGCAAACAATCCTTATTTGGCACAACACACATAGGCACAACGAGTTAAAAGATATAATTTAATGAGTGTATTCCACATTAACTATCTATCCAAAGTAACAGGGATTATCAACAGATACATATACTATACAACAGGTAAAAACATTGAACAAACATGTGAAACTTCCCCAGTTGATTACTGACATTTTTTTGTATTGCAAGTTTTCTGAAATTTTCTCCTGTCAGAAAATGAGGCTTTTACTACTGTAAACTTTCGGTGCATTTAGAAACAGGCAACTGGCAGTAATGATGTACAACAATCACTGTAAAAACTATCACTCCTCTCTACTGAAATAGTTGATTAAGGCTGCTCTAATATCTGCCCCTTCTGGCTCACCATGCTCAGGTACTGCTTGACCTGGAGGCTGAATGTGTAACTGCCCGTCTACATGCTCCTCCATGAAATTGTCACCATGCTCTTCACAAATATTATGAAGCACACAGCAGGTTAACGTCATTTTCTTGCTGAGCTCCAGCTTGCAGTCATTTCTTTTGAGGAGACATCTCCAACGGCCCTTCAACCTTCCAAAAGCCATCTCTACAACCGAACGTGCACTGCTCAGCCTGTAATTGTAGGTGTGTTGTTCAGGTGAGAGTCTTCCAGTGTCGGAGAAGGGCTTCATAAGCCAGTTCTGCATTGGGTAAGCAGGGTCACCGATGAGGTAGTGTCCAACATTAATGCCAGAGATGATCTTTTTGTTCTGTCCAAGTAATTCACCATCACTAAGTTGATCCCATAAATTTGACTGCCTTAGCACTCTTGCGTCATGCACACTCCCTGCATAGCCCACACACACATCCCAAAACAGGCCTCTGCCGTCCACAACTCCTTGCAATATTATTGAGTGCCACCCTTTCCGGTTAAAGTAGTCCCGGGGATACTCCTCGGGGGCAATGATTGGGATGTGGCTTCCATCTATTGCACCAACACACTGTGGTATTCTCCAGCGGTTATGGAAGAAGGTGGCAATTTCAACCAGCTTAGCAGCTTCTGGGGTGGTGATGTGTTGAGGGAGCAAGACCTTTATAACGGAGTCACAGAAATCCTGAACACAGTTAAACACTGTGCTTAGACCTACCCCAAAAAGGTGGCTAATGGTCCTATACTCAATGCCAGTAGCCAGCTTCCACAGAGCAATTGCAACACGTTTTCTCACTGGAACAGCCAGACGGTAGTTGGTGTTCATTCGGCCCATGAGAGGCCTGACCTGACCACATATGTATTCTAATGACTCCCGGGACATTCGAAAGTTTTGAACAAACTGTGTAGGGGTAAAATCTGGCACAACTGTGTCCCACCAATAGTGTGATCGGTGGTATGCCCAGACCACATGTGTCCTCCTCTGCCTCGCCCTCAGCCATAATACAACCTGCAAAAATAAAAGTCAGTTGGTTTGTTAACATGTATGCTTTGATATTGTACAGTATTACATCCAACAATAATAACAGGGGTTTTACTAAAAAATTAACAAAATTGCAGCAACATTATTTTCAGATTAGTGTGAAGATTTATGTTGAGATGTTTTATAAAAAAAGATTGCAAAATTATCAAATTCTTTTTGTTTACATTTCTTATATTAACTAATAGGCTTTTCCCCCTTAAACCCTACTGCCCAACATGTACATGCACGTCCCTGGCTGGCGATATCACCGTTAACATGACAGAGAAGATGAGACACAATGGTTACAAATATACATTGTAACGCTGGCTGCACAGATTATGTCGACGATACGCTACAATTGACACACACACACACACACACACACACACACACACACACACACACACACACACACACACACACACACACACACACACACACACACACACGCTGGATGTATGTTCTACATGGGTTAAATGACCGGACTATAATAAGATCACTTCTGCTATGTAATCGCCGACAACCAGGACAATTCCATAGTGGTTGGTAAACCGGAACATTTTAGCGTCCCGAAAGGCTTTCTTTGTCGGAAAAACTGGGACTGCCCCGGTCAAACCGGAACGTCTGATCACCCTAACGGTGTTTTGCTTGACGCTACTGCTGTTGCCATCGCTAGCTAGCAAAATATGATAATAAACGTTAAATCATGGGAGATAATTACCTTTCTCCTTGAACGTGTCCTCTGTCCATAGCGGTCACGAAGAGCTGTCAAGGCCCGTCTTTGAATTCCAGTGTGAATTTGTAAAGCCAGGAGCAAAAGTATCGGTATGTAGTCCTCCATTATTGTTGATAGTCATAACGCGTTGTTATGACAACGGAGGTGCTTGCAGTGACGTTGTGACGTAGCCCTACTCTGGCTCTCGAGGCTGTGGAAAATCAAGCTGGTTCTTAGAAAACTGGAGAGTAGAACCAGCACCGAACTAGCACTAGCACCAGCCCAGAACCAGCACCTGGTTAGCCTTGGTGGAAAAGACATACTAGTGAAACAGTTAGTCTGGAGCCCTGAACTGGCTTCGGCTGACCTGTCTGCACATTAGCATCATGGAGGCTAATTAACTTTGTTTATAACATGGTTTATTGAACCAGAATGACAGGGGTCCTGGAAGTGGGCCCATCCCGGTCTGATGTCAGTGTAACCAGAGGGTGACCGGAGAGAAGAAGTAAAGGTACCAACCTGCTCTGTGCAGCCGGAGCTGAGGGCTGAAAACAGCGTCCAGTCGTTTCCGTTGGCGCTCGTGCTCCTCTTTTAAACGACACAGTTCCTCCTCGTACTCTGCTATCGTTCTTTCAACCAGCCCAAATATCTCTTCAGCAGCCGCAGTTAGCCGCTGCTCCACCAGCCCTCTCAGCATTTGGACTTTAGACATTTTCACACGATGACAGAAACTTTTCCTCCGAACGAACTCCGTCAAAAACGCTGTTTGTTTTCCTTCAAACTGTTGCTAAGCAGCTAGCATGCTAAGCTAGCGTCGTTAGCTTTGTAGCTTCCGGGAGATGAGTCCGAGGTAAAACATTCAGAAAGAAGGTGAGCAGCACAAAGTCCATGAGACAGGTTTATCCGGACACACACAGGCTCTGATGGACCACATCTGTTGGAGCTCACACACTTTCCCAGCACAACAAACCGACTCCAATGTTTTCACTCACGTTAGTCGCCATATTGCTCAAAGAATAACATCCGGTTTTGCTGCAGCTTGGTGAATAGCCTTCAAAATAAAGGTCTGTATAAAAAGGAGGTACAAGAAGTGGTTTTTATTTTAATGGGAAACATTCTCCAATTCCTAAAAACGTCTTGCTCTAAGAACTTTGATATATTAAAAATTGTCTTTAATGGATAGTTTGAGTTTACCCGGCCATAGCCAGACTAATAACCTATATGTGGTTGGGAGATTTTTATTATTGAAGGCCAGTTATTACATGGATTAGGATACTATGCATCCTGATAAAATTCCTTTGTCTTTTGGAATTAAAATACCCAGACTCTAGACTCCATCTGGGACTTGGAAATAAAACAAGACACTCTTGCTGTTTTTTCATGTTGGTTTTTGGCACTTTAATAATGTGCCAAAAAACACTAATGTGCATGTTTTTGATTCTTCTCCTCAGACGTCCAGCAGCTGTCGGTGGTTAAAGCAGAGGTTCCCCCTGAGCAGCAGGGTTGGAGCTCCAGTCTGGGCTCTGGTCCCCATGGTGACAAGTCGAGCTGGGGGGACAGTGAGGTGGATAGAGGAGGAGGATCTGAGGGAGCGGGAGGGGACGGCGATGTGAAGGAGTTCAGTTAGATATGGAGGAGCAAGTTTATGGACGGCTTTGAAAGTATGGAGAAAGATTTTAAATTATATTCTGAAATGAACTGGAAGCCAATGGAGCTGACCGGGGTTATATGATGAAAAGGGGGTTCTGGTGATGACACAAGCTGCTGAGTTCTGAAGAAGTTTAAATTTATGGAGGGATTTTTGAGGGAGGGCCAGTAGAAGGGAGTTACAGTAGTCAAGGCGGGAGGTGATGAGGCGGTGGATAAGGATGGAGGCAGTGTGAGTGGTAAGGGACGGACGGAGGCAGTTAATGTTGCGTAGGTGGAAGTATGCAGACAGGCAGATATTATTTATGTGTGACTGAAAGGATAAGGAGGAGTCGAGGATGACGCCCAGACTCTTGACCCGTGGGGAAGGGGAGACCAAGGAGTTTTCAACTAGTAGAGTGAAACTGTTGATGAAAAAATGCCAGTACTTTATTAAAAAATGCTATCACTCTTTGTCATTATTCTCTGGCTTTGTTGATTTGAGTAGTGAGTATGTTTAGGTCTGTGTGAATATGGGCCCCACATTTTGAGGGAAGGTTTGGGAAGGACCAAGGTTCCAACAGCTATCTTTTAATTGAGCTTCCTGATTGCTCACACCTTAACTATTCACATTTAAAAAAGGCAGTTATTTTAGCTTTGATTTTCTCATGAGCTCTTTTTTTTAAGTGATTTTAGACCTGGAACAAGCCATCTTTTATTTCCTGTGGAGGCCCAAGTGGGAACGAGTGGGAAAGGAGTGCCGGACCTGTTATTGTTTTTAGGGAGCAGATTTACAGCTATACACTTTGCAAATCAGTGGCTCACCTTTGACCCCATCAAAGATGCTATTTGGACCTCCAGAAACCTGCTGGTAAGAAAGCAGATCCCCCCGTGGCTGTGATCAGGATGACTGCAATATCTAAGTAGTATGTGTTTCATGATTGTACTTTAGTTTTTGAATGGTAAATGAACATATTTTAAAGAGTGGTTTTATATCTTTGCTGCGAATTTTGACAAACTGTTTTGATCCCTTGACGTGATGAATATGCAAAAGAAGATGTTCACAAGTTCAGCCCAGGTAAATGCTCAGCCCATATTCACACAGACCTAAACCTACTCACTTAATGCTGGTTACAATATTCTAAAATCAATGCCAGAGAAAAATGATAAAGTGTGATAACATTTTTTAATAGTGATATTGGCAGTTTTTAAAAAAGTATTGGCTTTTTCCTTGCAAAGGTTTTTTTTCCAATAACATTAACAAGCATACCATTAGTTAGGGTGCCTGTGTTTGTCACGATGTGGCGATTTTATATTTGCAGGTAGTGTGTCCAAGTGGTCTAAGGCGCTGGATTAAGGCTCCAGTCTTGTGTTCAAAACCCAAATCTGACTAGCTCCAGTCTACATCACTGATCTGTTGAAGCCACATGCCTCTTCAAGGTAATTAAGGTCTGCAAACCAGTCTCCTCTTGTTGTCCCTAAAACACGCCTGAAGAGCAGAGGGGATCGGGCTTTCTCAGCCGCAGCACCGAGACTTGGGAATGAGCTGCCTCTACATGTCAAACTAGCCCCCAGCTTTCCGGTTTTTAAATCTCGACTAAAAACACATTTTTATTCCCTGGCTTTTAATCCAGCATGAGAACTGTATGCTGTATTTTTCTGGTGTTGTATTCTGTCTATTTATTGTTTCATGTCAATGTACAGCACTTTGGTCAACCTGGTTGTTTTTAACTGTGCTTTAGAAATAAAGTTTAATTGATGTGCTCGATCACCTGCAAGTTGCTGTATTTTCAGAATCAGTTTTGTTTTCAAAGCACTTGCCCCATGTGAGGGTTGAACTCACGTCCTTCAGAGTATGAGACTGACACGCTGCCTACTGCGCCAACCTGAAATCTGTTGCAAATGTTGGGAAATTTTTGGAAAAACTAACAATTTGGTCCTCAATCTTAATAAAAACAATGTATATGGAAACCTATGTATCCAATCCAATCCAATCCACTTTATTTATATAGCACGATTTTAACAAACACAAGGTTTCCAAAGTGCTGCACAAAATGATAATACTCACACAAAGGCTAAGATCGACCCTAGATGCTTTGTCATGACCCCATGAAAAGGCCAGGACAAAAGACCGTGTGCAAAGGTTGAAGGAATCACGAGAATATGACCACAACAAAAGAAATGATAATTCATGATGGTGGTAGTCGGTTTAGTCAGTGGTGAGTGTGTATGCATGGACGAGTGTGAGGTATGGTGTCAGTGATTTATGCTGGACAGTGTAAGACTAAAGGTAAAGGTTGTGTAGTAGTTGACCACCTGCAAGTCACTGTATTTTCAGCATCAGTTGTGTTTTTTTGTTTGCAAATCTCTGTGATGTCTGCTTGTTGAGAGTATAATTTCCCCTTTCCCCCCCCATTGATTTTAAAACACTGTGAGGATCAAACTCAAAACCTTTAGATTATGAGACTGACGCGCTGCCTACTGCGCCAACCAGGCTATAAAAACGTTTGCAATGGTTGGGAAAATTCAGAAAAACTAACAATTTGGTCTTAAGGCGTAAAAGTAAAAAGTCACCAAAAAAATAAATAGTAAAGAAAAGTAAAAATATCTGAAAAATCTACTTGAGTACAGTAACGAAGTATTTGTACTTCGTTACTTCCCATCTCTGATGACCGTAAAGATTAATGTGTTCATGGTTTGCAGATCTGTACCTTCTGATGGAGGTAAGACCACTTGGGTTTTCTTTGGGCTGCTCTATGGTCTTCTGCAGGATAAATGGATAAATTAAAAGAAAAATAAATCCCAGAGTTGGCTCACTCCAGGTTATTTAAGCAACAAACATCCCTGGGTGGACTTGAACCACCATCCTATCAGTTAACAGCCGACTGCGCTGACCTATTGCGCCACAGAGACTGCGCCTGTCTGATGTTTTATGAGCGGGAACTCGATCTTTAAGCCACAGCATTTGCTTTATGACTTTTTGAGGTTGAGCTGCACATGTATCCTTATCAGGCTATTTTCCTGTTACTCAGAAATTGGGGAAGCTGACTCATGCGGAAATGTAGAAGCTGGACGTGCATTGTATTGTTGTTACATATCAATTGGATTTTGACTTTGAATTCAAATATTTGGCATCCAAGAAAATTTTGGAACTGATGGTGTATCAGTGATTATGCTGGTGGTTTCCTGGTCACAGCAACAAGCTTGATCATTGACAGACAGTTGCACGCCACGTATCACAAAAAACTGTTGGGTGGGGTCTTATGTATTTGCTTGTAGTACATCAAGTGACCTGCATACCAATGACTGTAAAGATTAATATGTACATGGTTTGCAGAACTGCACCTTCTGAAAAAGGCAAAGTCACTTGGATTATCTTTGGTATCTCTATATTCTCCTGCAAGAACAATATTGTATTATCTCACAGGTTCTGGTAGCTTAGTGTTTATTTTCAGTCTCAATGCCTAGATGTGTTACAAGATTTGCAGTGAACGTTGTATTGTCCAGCAGAAAGGCAACAGGTGTGTTACTTTTTGACTATGATTTACACTCACCTAAAGGATTATTAGGAACACCTGTTCAATTTCTCATTAATACAATCACATGGCAGTTGCTTTAATGCAATTAGGGGTGTCGTCCTGGTCAAGACAATCTACTGGCCTTGCTGCCGTTGCACCTGGCTGCCGAGCCACGTGCAAAAAGTGCACAGGTCAGGGGAAAAACAGGGGTTAATGGTGATGAATGTGGTTGTGACGCACTGTTCTGTGGCTGGTTGTTAAATCAATGCCACATAGAATTAAGAAGGTTCTGAAGGCGAAAAGGGGTCAAACACAATATTAGTATGGTGTTTCTAATAATCCTATAGGTGAGTGTATATTTGTGGACTCAGTTGGACATTTTCATACACTGTGGCCGGCAGCCCCGGCCACTGTGTATGAATGTGTGTGAATGGTGAATGTTTCCTGTAGATGTAAAAGCGCTTTGAGCAGTTGTTAAGACTGGAAAAGCGCTATATAAATACAGTACATTTACTATTTCCCTTCTGGCAGGGACATTTCTGGATTCAGGTGGACATTATTGACAGAAACATTGGTGGATCTTGATTCCCACCATAGGATTTAGTATGTATTGCACATTGCCTTCACATCCCGTGCAATGTATTGCCTTTGTCAAGCAGATTGCCACCCTGGTGACTTTCTTCCATGTCTCCATGTCTCCATATATTTGGGCTGACAGTTGAGTATCCTTCCCTTGTTAACTATAACATGGATGACTGAGAACCTACTGTATCATGACATGTTTAATTTACTATATTATAATTTTTGAGACAGGTCCTACGGGGCCTCAGTTGAATCAGTCAGGATGGCCGAGCGGTCCAAGGCGCTGTGTTCAGGTTGCAGTCTCCGCTGGAGGCGTGGGTTCAAATTCCACTTCTGACAACTAATGTTTTCATCTGGAACTAATGTCTGAGATGTGATATTGGGAATAAAGTACTTAGCTATTCTTTGTATTTAAGAGGAAATAAATGTGCGCAAGAAATGCAATTTCAAGTAAAGTGTTTTGTGAGCATCTTTATTGTCAACAGATGTAAAGTTACCCTCTGTTTGTACACAGTGGACATATCTACTGCTGTATTCACTGTCTGTGTCAAGTCCTTTAAAACCTGTTCTTGACTTGCTTTTTCCCACATCCTCTGAACGCTTAGCTAACTAAAGGACTTAAGTTGGCCAATAGTTGTTGTGATTGTTGTGTGCCTTTAATATCACACATGTGGATATTATGACAGAAACTGCCTAGCAAACCCTCGCATAACTTCTAATGGTTCCATGGTGTAATGGTTAGCACTCTGGACTCTGAATCCAGCGATCTGAGTTCAAATCTCAGTGGAACCTGTTTTTAAGCCACAGCACAGGTGAAAAGATCAACCTTTCAACTTTCCACATCTAGTTTAAAGTAAGATTCCAGGTTTAAGAACATGAACTGCGTTGTCCAGTGATGGTGGTATAGTGGTGAGCATAGCTGACTTCCAAGCAGTTGACCTGGGTTGGATTCCCAGCCATTGCAGTAGTTTTCATTGTGTGGTTACTTGCTTTATTTGTCGAGAAGTAACCAGAAAGGTTACTCGCCCAACCCAGATTTGATCAAATATTACATTTCTGTTATGGTACAAATAAGGGAACATATCAATCAATCAAGCTGCCTCCACGAGGATCCACAGACACAGGCAGTCCTTTACAATTTGCAATTTGCCCGTGTCTGGTAACTACTACTAACCAATTAGAAAGTTTATGGAAATTGTGCAAATAGGTATAGCACTGAGTTTCAGGTTGTTGTGTCCGAGTGGTTAAGGCGATGGACTAGAAATCCATTGAGGTCTCCTCGTGCAGGTTTGAGTCCTGCCGACAACGGAAGGCATTCTGTAAGAGTGGTAGCAAACCAATGACCTATTAGAGAATACCCAATCACAGATGTACCTTCATGAATAATCTCCAGCCACCCATCTCTTCGGTTCAGTGTCATAATTGCCATAAAAATTAGGGATCACTAAAATTTAAACTTGTGTTGCTGCAATCAGAGTATACAGTGCTCATCCTGAATGGACCAGTATAGTTCATCAGAACTGCTTGTTGAATGGTCTATTAGCCTTGGAACCCCCCTTTCCCTAAGAAATGGATTTCTTAGTTTTTATTTTTCAGTCTGTGTTACAAGATTTGCAGTGTGCATTGTCCAGCAGAAAAGCCACAGGTGTGTTACTTTTCGACTATGATTTATACCGTAGCAGTGCAATCATTTTGCCCAGGTTTGATTTCCAGCCCTCGCAGTTGCATTTAAAGGTTTTGAAGCCATATACAACATTAACATTACATGTTTTACCAGGTTTCTTCTTTTATTCAGTAATATTTCAATTTCCTTGCGGGAGTCATCCCAAAAGGATTAATAAAGATAAGTCTAAGTCTATCTCAGAAAAAAGTTTTAAAAAATCTGAAAATCTTCAGGGGATGTAGCTCAGTGGTAGAGCTCATGCTTTCTATGTATGAGGACCTGGCATCTCCAGCAGGTATTATGGTAGAGTCTTTAAAAGAGCTGCAGAAGATATTACCTCCTGTGGTAATCTGACTGGTAGGGTTATAGAACGTAGTGGTAGACTAAGACCTCCTGTCACAAAAACTAAGCGGTATGCTTTCTCTTTTATACCTCATGTTATCAGACGTTTTTTACTGTAGTTATGTAATAAATAAATATAGTAGTGTAGTATATTTATTGTAGCATATTTATTATATTACGCTCCAGTTTTTATGGGTGTTATGGCGGGCATGAGCAAATTTGAGATGCCATCAAGTTTACTCTTCAGCAGGCAGAGACATTTCACTTCAAACACTTGCAGCATCAGATGCTTTGTTAAACATCAACAGACTGGAAATATACTTACTGCTGATACAAAGTATAGGAATTAGCAGAGGATGGTTTTGATCCATCAACATCTGGGTCAACAACCCTCTTTTTTTTATTACAGTTTGCTTTATTCAACCACTGATTAGAACATTGATTATTTTTCTCTATTTAAATCAGATCTTGAGTGCTTTTCATTTTTGCCCCTCAAACGTTTTTCTACTTTTCTTCTAAATCCTTTTTTAGCATTCTAAGTTTACCTGTACTTAAAGAACTTTTTTCAAGAAACCCAAATTTTGTCGCCCAAAATGGAGGAGTAATGGCTCTTTACAGTGAATATGCAAAAGAAGATGTTCTCAAATTCAGACCAGGTAAATGCTCAGCCCGTATTCACACAGAACTAAACCTACTCACTTAATGCTGGTTACAATATTCTAAAATCAATGCCAGAGAAAAATGACAAAGTGTGATAACATTTTTTATAATGTATAACAAGTATTGGCTTTTTCCTTGCAAAGGTTTTTTCCCCAATAACAAGCATACCATTAGTTGTGCGTGTCACGATGGGGCAGACGGTTGCATGCTGGTAATGTAGCTGAGTTGTCAAAGGCCCTGGATCAAGGCTCCAGTCTCTCTGGGGCCGTGGGTTGAACTCCCATCACTGCACTTTTCAAATATTACATAGCTGGAAGCCACCCAAGTCTTTATGTGTATCATTTGGGCTGATCTTGGTGAAGTAACTAGAATCATCCATCAATCACCTTGCTGAGATTGTTCCTTGTTAACCTGAGGTTGGTGAACCCTCCTATTCCAGCACTTTGAGTAGAAAATCAACAAATAATTGTGATAATTAATCGTGATCTCCATATTGATCAAAGTAATTGTCATTATCATGTTTGGCCATAATCATGCAGCCCAAAGAGATTTCATCAAACCAGGTTGGGCAAGTAACCTTTCTGCTGACTTCTTGTAAAAAAAGAAAAGAAAAAAAAGCAAGTAACATCACTCAAAGAAAGCTACTGCGATGGCTGGGAACCGAACCCAGGTCAACTGCTTGGAAGGCAGCTATGCTCACCACTATACCACCATCACTGGACAATGCAATGTTCACTTCAAATCTTGTAATACATCTGGGCATTGAGACTGAAAGTGCGCTCTATCACTGGGCTACAGCCCTGATGAGTCAGAAAATCCCTCCAGGGGGTCCTGTGTTATCACATCAACAAGAATGGGAAGTGTGTTCACAAACATTGCTGCCCTTTGATAGCTCAGTTGGTAGAGCGGAGGACTGTAGAGGTAAAAAGCTGAAATCCTTAGGTCGCTGGTTCAAATCCGGCTCGAAGGAGCAACCTTTTCAAGAGTTGCCCTTCACAGATCAATGAAGTCTTTCTGATTCTGATGTAGAGATGGACAGACGACCCAAAAGCACAATACTTCTTGCCGAGACAGAACAAGAAAAAAAAGAAGAGGTGGGGGAGATAAAGTTAAGTCCTGACAGAATAGGCGAGGAATGGCTCCTGGCTAGAGCTTCAGAAGGCAGGACATGACAGATTACACATCTGTTACATAGTCAGTTTGTAGTCTTAAATACCAAGTCTCTTGCTGTTCCTTGACTAGTTGGCCCCCCCGGCTCTGCATCGCTCCAGGTAAGTAAAAAGCAATCTGTTATGCACCTTTGCATTGCACTAAAATGTCAACATTTGGACCTGAATCCAACAATAACATTACCTGACACTCACATACATTGGTTTTCAGGTAAAAAATGTTGGTTAGGGGTTTAGTTACTGTTTGAAAAAAGGAAAAGAATTGTTATTGAGATAGAGGCAGATGAAGTGTTTATGACCCATCAATGATGACAAAAGGATACATCCACTGTCGGGGGGCTGATTTAAAGGAAATGGTACTCTTTAAAAATGTCAGGGTTCTAGCTTTAAGCTAATGAGGAAGAATTTGACAAATCTAAATCAACCAAAACTAGTCCAGGAACTTTCTCTTTCAAATGTAACCCCTGTACCTGTCAAGTCCTGACCATTCCCTGACCGGGAATTGAACCCGGGCCGCGGCGGTGAGAGCGCCAAATCCTAGCCACTAGACCATCAGGGAGTCCCATCGGTCAGATTTATTTTTGTAGATGTGATTTTCCTTTGTGTGTAATTTAGCATCTTTCTCATCTTTTCTCTCATTTCCTCTTTTTTTCCTCCTTTTTCCTCTTCCTTTTCTTCTTTTTCCTTCGTCCCTCTCTCTTCCCCTTTTTCCTCTTCTTCCACCCCCCTATGAGACTGTTGATCCCCAGCTTTGGCGCAATGGATAAAGAGTCTGACTTTGGACTCTAGGTTTGACTCCTGGCTAGCTCGTACTGTCTTTAGCGACTAAATCCCTTGTTCGTCATTTCCGACTTTACCCCCCAGTACAAACTCTACAAAGAAAATGTACATCTATAAAGAGCCAAATGATGAGTAATTAAAGTAATCTAAGCCTCTTGGTGTCAGTCAACTACAGCAATAATCAAGCTCTTGCTGTTGTTTTTCTGTTTTTGCTTGCTAATCATCTTTCCTTGAAAAAAAAAAAGTCCCTGAAGGACAGAATCAGCAGTGCTAGATAAATCATCCATGAAATTTTCATTTGTTAGTCAACAATCTGTGAAAGCGGGAAAATATCAGTAGAGTTGATATTCAGAGTTCCCCCTATGCTTTCACAACAACAAGGCCCTACTGCAGCCAAGTGGCCGTGATCATATAGTGGTTAGTACTCTATGTTGTGGCTGCAGCAACCCTGGTTCGAATCCGGGTCACGGCAGCTTTGTAAAGCTAGTTCTCTGTAATGCCTCCAAATTGTTCCATCCTCTGCTTCATTTTACATTGATAGAAACTGCAAAGCAGGGGGGGGGCAACTGGTCAGGGAACAGCAAGAGACTTGGTATTTAAGAATAAGAACTAGTCAGGACTTGAATGATACAGGTTTATAAGTTGAAAGAGTAAGTTCCTGGGCTTTTTTTTGGTTGATTTAGATTTGTTAAATTCTTCCTCATTAGTTTATTGCTAGAACCCTAACACTTTTAAAGAGTACCATTTCCTTTAAATCAGACCCCCGACAGCAGATGTATCCTTTTGTCATCATTGATGGGTCATAAACACTTCATCTGTCTCTATCTCAATAACAATTCTTTTCAGTTTTTCAAACAGTAACTTGTAATGAAAATTACATTTAACCACTGATTTTCATATTAATTATTCATAATAAGATCTCCAATGCCTCTCAGAGTATATGACTTCTGTATCTGTCCTCAGTGTCTTCTCCTTGTAGGAGACAACTGAATTTGTTATGTCTTTGCATTTTCCCACCAAGGAGGGATCGCTGATTCTACTCGGAAATCCAAACGACAAGGAAGCAATTTCAAACAGCGGGGGTGAGTTAAAGTTTCAATTCTGTTGGATAAATTATTTAAATTGGACATTGAGATGGTTTGTGAGACAAATATTGACTGTGATTTAACTGAGGGATTCGGGGAAAGTTAACTTTTGTTTTGTAAAACTTTGGGTTGTGTACAAACAGGAGAAAGGAGGAGATAGTTTTTTCCAATTCTGGTGACACTTGGCACTATTTAACAACTTTTGTGTGTAGTTCTCTATTCTTTCAGGACTTAACTCTATCTCCCCCACCTCTTCTTTTTTTTCTTGTTCTGTCTCGGCAAGAAGTAATATGCTTTTGGGTCGTCTGTCCTTCTCTTCATCAGAATCAGAAACACTTTATTGATCTGTGAAGGGAAACTCTTGAAAAGATTACTCCTTCGAGCCGGACTTGAACCAGTGACCTAAGGATTTCAGATTTATACTTCTACAGTCCTCCGCTCTACCAACTGAGCTATTGAAGGGCGACGATGTATATGAACACACTTCCCATTCTTGTTGATGTGATAACACAGGACCACCTGGGGGGACTTTCTGACTCATCAGGGGCTGTAGCTCAGTGATAGAGTGCACTTCCAGTCTCAATGCCCAGATGTATTACAAGATTTGAAGTGAACTTTGCATCACACAGCGATGTTGGTATAGTGGTGAGCATAGCTGCCTTCCAAGCAGTTGACCTGGGTTCGATTCCCAGCCATCGCAGTAGCTTTCTTTGACTGATGTTTCTTGCTTTATTTTACAAGACGTCAGCAGAAAGGTTACTTGCCCAACCTGGTTTGATAAAACATCAGATCTCTTTGGGCTGGACGATTATGGCAAAAGTGATAATCACGATTAGTTTGATCAATATGGAGATTATCACAATTATTTGTTGATTTTCTACTCCAAAGTGCTGGAAAGGAAGATTTCACCATCGTTGAACCTCAGGTTAACAAGGAACAATCTCAGCAAGGTGATAGATGATTCTTCACCAAGTTCAGGCCAAATGACACAGCTGTAAGAGACCACATTGGTTTGGCTTCCAGCTATGTAACATATGCAAATGGCAGTGGTGGGATTTGAACCCACGTCTCCAGAGAGACTGGAATCTTAATCCAGCGCCTTAGACCGCTCGGCCACACTACCTGCAAGCATCAGCTCTCCACATCGTGACAAACACCGGCATCGTAACTAAAGTTATGCTTGGTAATGGTATAGGAAAAAAAAACCTTTGCAAGGAAATAGCCAATACTTATTAAAAACTGCCAATACTTTATTAAAAAATGTTATCACACTTTGTCATTTTTCTCTGGCATTGTTGATATTATAATATTGTAACCAGCATTAAGTGAGTAGGTTTAGGTCTGTGTGAATATGGGCTGAACATTTACCTGGGCTGAACTTGTGAACATCTTCTTCTGCATATTCACTGTAAAGAGCCATTACTCCTCCAACTGCCAACTATTGTTCCAGAGACAATAGGATATACAGTTTTAGATTGCAAGGTAACTGTCCAAGACCAAAGACTACACGGAAATTCCTCAAGTGATCAAAACAGTTTGTCAAAATTCGCAGCACAGATATAAAACCACTCTTTAAAATGTGTACATGTACCACTCAAAAACAAAGTACAATCATGAAACACATACTACTTAGATATTGCAGCCATCCTGATCACAGCCACGGGGGGGGGGGGGGGGGATCTGCATGTGCTTTCTTACCAGCAAGTATCTGGAGGTCCAAATGGCATCTTTGATGGCGGCCAGGGTGAGACACTGATTTGCAAAGTTTATAGCTGTAAATCTGCTCCTTAAAACAATAACAAATCCGGGACTCCTCTCCCTATTTTCTCTTTTGGCTTCTTCATCACTCTTTTTTTGCCTTACCTCTATTAGAAAGTACAGTTCTGCAAACCATGTACATATTAATCTTTGCAGTCATTGGTATGCAGGTCACTTGATGTAATACAAGCAGATACATAAGGCCCCACCAACAGTTTTGTGATACGTGGCGTGCAACTGTATGTCAATGATCAAGCTTGTTGCTGTGACCAGGAAACCACCAAAAAATGACTGATACATCATCAGTTCAGAAATTTTCTTGGATGCCAAATATTTGAATTCAAAGTCAGAATCCAATTGACATGTAAGAACAATACAATGCACGTCCAGCTTCTATCATCAGTCAGCCATTGCACCCACACTGCTGCTGTATGTGGACTGTGGCTTCTGCGTCAGTGAGGGGTCCAGCAAGCTGCAGACAAGGTTTGGGGAGTGGCCGGACCAAAGGAGGCCACCATCAGCCTCATTGAGCGGCTGCTGCAGGAGCTAGGAGTGGCAAACAGGAGGGACCTCATGGGGGTGTCACTGCTGGACCAGGTGCGCATGGAGCAATCTGGCGTGTGCAGCAACGCCACGTCAAGTGCATCCAGGACCTGCCTGGTGTGCAGCTTTATACAGAGACGGTTACTATCAAGAAGGGGGTGTTGTCCTGACCAAGTATCGCTGTGCCAGAGGGTCCGTGTCTCTGGAATCATTTCATTGACATCTGAACAGGTTCATTCCAGGTTGGTGTCTCCCTTACAGTATTTCCTTAATTCCTTACAGTTTATCATAAACACCCAGTATAGTCTTTTATTAAAAAAATCATTAGATTGGAAAGCTAGACCTTTTTAATGGACTATCAAAATGTTATTGTTTTCTCAGGAACCAGTGCAAATGCGCTGAATTTCCATCTTTACCTCCTGGAAGGCCTGAACAGGTGGAACCAGGATCGGGGTACTGCAGCGGTGACCAGTAGGCCATCGTCTCTGCTCACCTACGCCGGGCATGTGACCCAGTGCGTCAACACCAGCAGCTTGAAGGTGTTTGGCCGGCCATTTGTGCCAAACTTCAGGCCACCTTCCAAATACACTGGTATGCTAATGTAATAATAACTGTCTACCTAGTACAGTGAGGAAATTAAGTATTTGAACACCCTGCTATTTTGCAAGTTCTCCAACTTAGAAATCATGGAGGGGTCTGAAATTGTCATCGTAGGTGCATGTCCACTGTGAGAGACATAATTAAAAAAAAAAATATCCAGAAATCACAATGTAGGGTTTTTAAACTATTTATTTGAGAAGTGGGAGAACTTGCAAAATAGCAGGGTTTTCAAATACTTATTTTCCTCACTGTATGAGGAATAATGTCTTTTTAACAGGCAGAAACCTCAGACTAAAACTGACTCATGGTGGGCAGTCATCTGACACAACCAGTAGGCGGAAGGATGAGAAAGAGAGAGAGAGAGAGAGAGAGAGAGAGAGAGAACGGAATGAAAAGAGGACCGGTGGTAATTATGGCAGCAGTAAAGGTAATAGAACTATTACTAATAATAGTTGCAGTAATAGTGCAGGGCGTCCAGCAGGACCACGGTTGGAGCTGCATCCACTACTCAGGTGCCACCACAATCCAAGGAAGTCTGAGAGGGGAGAAAGCACAAGGGCTTCTGGAAAGAAGCAACATTAGTTACATGCATGCTTTTGTCAAGTATCAACAACAATCATAAAGTTGATAGCCTACACACATCCTTGCAGGGGGCACCCAGATTTGAACGGGGGACCTCTTGATCTGCAGTCAAATGCTCTACCACTGAGCTATACCCCAACATACTCTATGTGGAATATGCTTATGGTGCAGCAAAACAATGGCAGGGCCTCCACCATGTGGTTACCTTCACAGTCTGAGAAAGTATCCAAATCTCATCTACTGTATGAAAGGGAGTTACTGTTTTTTACAACTGCTATGACAGATTTTTCAATACATTTAACAAATTTCCAAAATTATTAACACAGTTAGCACTGCATCCGCATGTGTAAGCTATACTATTACAGTTTTTTACAATTCCTATGACAGATTTTTCAATACATTTAACAAGTTTCCTAAACTCTTAACACACCAACACACCCAAAACACACAACTGGCAAAACAGTTAATTTCATGCTCAAAATCACACATTGTAAACTAAACTCCAAAACTAATTTTCAAAATACAATAAAACACTAACACTACACACTATGTCTAACAAAACTCTGCAAACATGTTCAAAATCAAATAATTTTTCCAAACACTGACACATGTTCTCCTCCAACAGGAACATTTAGTCAATCATAACACAATGACAAAAAACACTATCATCAGCTGACATTACAGAAACTTCATTATTTCAGATGTGTCAGGTATGCCCTTAATCAGAGATTGTGTTTTGTACATGCCTTTTATTTCTTTTGTTGAAAACATTCAATACAAAAAATAAATGACCATCTCAGAGTAGCTTTATAGAATGTACAGTTTATGAAAAAAAATGACAAAGACAGAATTGCAGCCGTAAAGACTATATTTGCAGAAGGACATTACTGCAAGATATACAAACAGAACACCGGAATAATAAAAAAAAAAAGTAATCTTCTAATCTGCTCGGTCTTCTGCATTTGGCCACATGTTCTCATCCACATCACACCTGATTTCTCTTTGGCAAGGCATCATGTGAAGAATCTTTTTGCATGCCTCATCCCCCCTGGCAGTGTTCAGCTGTGATGTCTTGGCATGCAGCATCCATTGCATCCAGGAGGGACATTTGGTCATGTGGACGATGGTCAAAGACCTTCCATCTCCAGGCTGAGAAAAACTCCTCAAGGGGGTCGAGGAAGAGAGAGTAAGGGGCAAGGAAGTGGGACATCATCCTTGGATGGGCGTCAACCCAGGCTGGGATCGGACGGAAATGGTGGAATGCCACATTGTCCCATGTGATCACGTATATTGACAAGTGGTCTCCCACCTGCCTCCTTTCTACCTCTGGCACCAGTCTTTGGTGCAGGTCTTCTAAGAACAGAAGAAGGCGGTCGTGTTGTAAGGGCCAATCTCAGAGTTATGCAGGAGTGCACCGTTGTTGGAGATTGCGGCGCACATGGTGATGTTAGCTCCTCTCTGGCCAGGCACGGTAACTGGGGCCCTTCTTCCAATTATGTCTCTCCCACGGCGACGCCTTTTCGCCAAGTTGAACGTCAACATAGATAATTTCATATGGGACTTGATTGGCCTCCAACTCCATGACTCTCTGATAGTAATTAGACACAGTGTATGTAACTGCTGTGCAGAGCTGCCAACTTTTCCAAAAACCTTGGAGTGAGATTTGGGGGGGCCAACCCATTTTGCCGCGTACAAAGCAATTTCTTTGGGTCTTTTTCCTTCAGGGTTTAAATTGGGATTTGTATATGGGGGGGGATGGGGCTCTCCCTAGGGGGGTCTGGGGGTATGCCCCCCAGGAAAAAATTTGGAAAAATAACCATTAATTGGCACCTTCTGGAGAGTTTTTTGCAAAAAAAATGTAGAAATCAAGTGTTAGCCACATGATATGTGCAAAACTGTAGGGTTAAGAGCCCTTGCATTGTTGTAGTATCAACAGGTTTTAGGGCATTTAGCATTTACATTATTTACATTATTAACTTCTTATGATATAAGAACTGACCCAGACAATGTGCCAAACATAATGAACCACATGAAGAGACAGTAGCATGTCAGCAACAGCTGAGAAGATTTGGGTCTGTGGAGAACAGGTCCAGGGGTCCCTGGTGTAGGGACCAGGGACCCAAAGTTAAATTAATGTTGAGGGATCAACTAAGACCACTGAAATTCTAAAGAATGAGAACCACTGTTTTACATAATTCTATTCCTTTAACCTTTGTGCCAAGGCTCAGTAATGTTTGGCCCTCATCCTCTGGGCCCCACTTACTGGATTACTTTTTTGTGAAAATAAAGACTATTTGTTCATTTTATAAAACATCAAATTAATTATTTACAGTTACATTTAGAGATGCACCGAGGATAGAGAAGCACTATAGTGGCCCAACGTTGCAGTATCGCATATATAGTATAGTATACATAGTATAGTATATATAGTATAGTATATATAGTACAGTATATATAGTATAGTATAAATAGTATAGTATATATAGTACTGTATATATAGTATAGTATAGCTCAGATGTGTTTCATCAGATTTCTGCTCATGTTTACAACTTTGTGCACATTCAAAATATAACTCCTCCATCTCTGTTGTCCGAGATGTGGAGAGTTGTAATACAGTGTACTGTGCATGTTATTGCTCCGCTGATATGGTGGATCTCACTCAGACCATCTGACAGACACAGAGGCGCATTTGGGTCTCTGACAAAGTTTAGAGGAGGCTGCACGCTGCTCTTCATTGGAGGACTACACACAAATGCAACGCGTCACTGCCCCCCCCCCCAGAGCGAGTACACTAAAATGAACTGAAGTTGCTACGCTACCAGCCGCGCTGCTCACCTCTATCTTTACAGAGAGAGTGGACACGAAGCGACGGACGGTCTGTGATAATCAGAGCTCATACTTGAAGCGCCGGACGGGTCTGTGATAATCAGAGCTCATACCTGAAGCCGGGGAAATGCACCTGGGATGGCTCGTGAAAAAATGTTCTCATTTTGCGACAATTTGAAAATTCCACATACAGGGAGCGCTCTTGAACCCACTCACAGTCTCTGAAAGCACAACTAGTCTATCACAAGTGGCTCAACAGTTAAAAACATAGATAAACTCATCTTTCATAAATTTGACCGACCGGGTTGACACTTCAGCGTGAGAAATTGAGAGTGTGGCGTGTGAGCGTGTGAAACCAGTCAAATGCGTGTGTCTCACGGCCAATGCGTGAGAGTTGGCAGCCCTGGCTGTGCTGTACTGTATATCTACTGTATGTCCTCATGTACTGCAGGTTTATAGAGTAGTTTACAGTAATGACTGTATTGCGTAACCTTACCTGGACGTATTGGTGACGGAGTTCTTTGATGCGTTCACTGTTCCTTCAAAAGCAACTTTGTATAGTTGTTTCATTGGAAATGGATGTTATGCCGATTGCTGCAATGTTCCCAAAGACAAGTTGTCCTCTACAACTCTGGACTGAATGTCCAGGCATAAAGTCACTCTAATACTGTAAATGGTAATTTTACAGTATTTACACTTTGCTGTAGGAGAAGCATATCCTACCTGTTGGTTTCTCTGGAAATACGGACTGTAGATACCACTGTGTCCCGGCTGATATTTGTCTGTACTCGTTCACCAGCCTCTCTGTATGATAGCCCGTGGTTTATGACATGGTCGATGGTAGCAGGTCTTATCTGATCAGTTACCTTAGCTCTGGTCCTTCTTTGAGCGCCAACGCATTCTAACTCTTCTCCCTTGTCCTGGTAATCGTCTTCCTCGCCCTCGTGCAGGCATTTCTTCCCTTCTTTCTTTGTGTTGCATTAAATTGTTCCTTTTCCAGCCAGGAGCAGCCCAAAGAGTCCTCTTTTAGAATATATGATCATGTGATTGAAAGAACGTCAACACAGTGTGCTTCCTAGATGGGAATCAGCTGTGATTTCATCAATTGCATAACTTCAATAAGCTGTTTCTCATTAGCAATGGAATAAAAATACAGGGAATATATTTGTTTTTCAATTCACAATATGAATAGTTGTTCACTTTGCCTTTAGCCTGTAAGGTTAGGTTTAGAACATGGTGTTATCTGTTCTGACATACAGTGTTAAAGCATTGGTAAATATGGCAGTAAAAATCTATTGTTTTGGTCTTGTTTGAGCTTGTGTGCAAAAGGAGTTTAAGCATTTTAAATTTGTGTTAATTATATGCATTATGTGTTAAAGCAACAAGACATGTGTAATAGTATAGCTTACACATGCAGATGTAGTGCTAACTGTGTTAAGAGTTTTGGAAAATGTTAAAAGTATTGAAAAATCTGTCATAGCAATTGTAAAAAACTGTAAATGATCAGTAATTATTTGCAAATTGAATAAAACGTCATCTTGACCTATTTGGTGTCTTTAGAAACGGATTTCTTCTGGAAGTTATAATAAATATCTGTGGGTTAACAGAGGTTTAAATACATATCGTCTACATAACGTGTGTCATGATGCATCAAATTAATGTGTTGATTATGTCATCAGATACACAGTATTAGTATTTGATGTGCAGCCACAGAAAACATATTGCTGAATATTTCTCTGTGTCATGAAGCTTCATTTAAGAGTGAGGCCTATTACATCCCATAATGTCTCCAGAACACAGTGTGTGTCCTTGTTATACCGCGTATAAAAAGTTAATGGATGGTTCTATCTTGTGTGAAAAGTCTTTTGGATAATTACTGGTCACTTTGACCATTTTTATTTGTTTCATGAATTCTGTAAGATGGTTTATGAGTCAAAGAAATGTGTAAACATGTGATTGTAGAATAAAAACGGTGAAATAAAGCAGGTGTTGAACACAAGGCCTGAGTAAGCAGTGAGAACTTGTTTACACACAAGTTGGATTTCAGTCGAGGATGATCTTTATTGTTGAGAATAAAGTTGAACTTTCAGTATTAGTGCCAGACATTAAAAGAATAAATCAGAGATAGGAGTTGTTTTTTGAGAATGAAGTCAAAAGAAGTGAAAGAATAAATCCAATTTTGAGCGTATTCTAAAGTGACTGGAGGACATGTTCAGTAAGCAGAGCTTTGTCAGCACTGCTGTTCTTTAATAAAAACTGGTCTACACAACGGGATGGGGACATATTCTAATAAAATCTAGTTCAGATATCTAGAAAGTTCTTTCTCACTAGGAAGAATTAAATACAGATATCTGCAATAAATATAGAGTCTAGCCACTAAATATTAAAACAGCCACTTGTACTATTTAAGGATTTAAATGTAGTTTGACTGATTAAAGTTGTAGATATCTTGAAAAAGAATTTCTACAAGTAAGAATGTTATTGTCCATATCTTTAATTACCATTCTGACTAGTTAGATATCACTTTGACCAGGAGAAATGCTATTATTAATATCTAAAAATGTAATTACAGATAGGAGTGTGGTTTGATTAAATGTTAAAACGGCTGCTGTAGCACCTAAGACATTCTTCATGTTTTCATCTCTAGTTGTTCTGCAGAGCTTCTTCTAGCTGGTGACGTCTGACAATAACAATAACTTTAGTTGTCTATGTTGGAAGTTGACATTATTGTTTAAAGCCACATATGCCACACATGTATAATCTCTCTGAAGAGTCCAAAAACAATAATTGATTAGTGCAGGGTACTTTCAGCGTGTATAGAGCAGCATATTTCCACCAGGACTCCATGTAAATAATCACTACTTTTAGCATGTATAGAGTAGTATTTCTCCACCAGACTCCATGTAAATAATCACTACTTTTAGCATGTATAGAGCAGCATATCTCACCAGACTCTTTGTAAATAATCACTACTTTTAGCATGTGTAGAGCAGCACATCTCCCACCAGACTACATGAAAATAATCACTACTTTTAGTGTGTACAGAGCAGCATATCTCCACCAGACTCCATGTAAATAATCACTACTTGTAGCATGTATAGAGTAGCATATCTCCACCAGACTCCATGTAAATAATCACTACTTTTAGCATGTATAGAGTAGCATTTCTCCACCAGACTCCATGTAAATAATCACTACTTTTAGCATGTATAGAGCAGCATATCTCCATCAGACTTTTGTAAATAATCACTACTTTTAGCATGTGTAGAGCAGCACATCTCCACCAGACTACATGAAAATAATCACTACTTTTAGTGTGTACAGAGCAGCATATCTCCACCAGACTCCATGTAAATAATCACTACTTTATGGTGTACAGAGCAGCATATCTCCACCAGACTCTATGTAAATAATCATACTTTTAGCGTGTTTAGAGTAGCATATCTTCGCCAGACTCTATGTAAATAAATCACTACTTTTAGCGTGTGTAGAGCAGCATTTCTCCACCAGACTCCATGTAAATAATCATACTTTTAGCATGTATAGAGCAGCATATCTCCACCAGACTCCATGTAAATAATCACTACTTTTAGCGTGTATAGAGCAGCATATCTCCACCAGATCCATGTAAGTAATCATACTTTTAGCATGTATAGAGCAGAATATATCCTCCCAAACTCCATGTAAATAATCACTACTTTTAGCATGTATAGAGTAGCATTTCTCCACCAGACTCCATGTAATAATCACTACTTTTAGCAGTATAGAGCAGCATATCTCCACCAGACTCTTTGTAAATAATCACTACTTTTAGTGTGTGTAGAGCAGCATATCTCCACCAGAATCCATGAAAATAATCAACTTTTAGTGTGTACAGAGCAGCATATCTCCACCAGACTCCATGTAAATAATCACTACTTTTAGCGTGTTTAGAGTAGCATATCTTCGCCAGACTCTATGTAAATAATCACTACTTTAGCGTGTGTAGAGCAGCATTCCCACCAGACTCCATGTAAAATAATCACTACTTTTAGCATGTATAGAGCAGCATATCTCCACCAGACTCCATGTAAATAATCACTACTTTTAGTGTGTATAGAGCAGCATATCTCCACCAGACTCCATGTAAATAATCACTACTTTTAGCGTGATAGAGCAGCATATCCCCACAGACTCCATGTAAATAATCACTACTTTTAGCGTTGTATAGAGCAGCATATCTCCACCAGACTCCATGTAAATAATCACTACTTTTAGCATGTATAGAGAAGCATATCTCCACCAGACTCCATGTAAATAATCACTGTTAGCGTGTATAGAGAAGCATATCTCCACATGTAAATGGGTGTATTAAGAGTTATTCCAACCAGACCAGAGTGGTGATTGTTGGAACAGTGGAAAGATGAACCAAGACGGCTTTTGGTAGATTATTTAGTTTCTGTCCACTTTTAATGAAGTGTTTTACGATGATAAAAGTAGGGATATTTACATGGAGTTTGGTGTGACAGTTGGTTTTGTTGCTGTATTTACTTTCATTCATTTAAGGTCTTTATTTATGTGTGTTTCACTGTTATGCAACTTAATTAGACTTACAAGGAAGCAGAGACGGGAGACAGGAAGAGTCACGCTGCCCTTGCTGGTCAGGTCTGCTCACTGCAGCCTCAACGTTCCCTCAGCTGCTTCATTACTTCATTATGCTTCATTAGTGTTTGTCTCATTACGTTTGTCTAAAGGTTTCATCATAGAATAAAGCAATCAACATGTTGGAGGAAGAAACGACAATAAAAGGTAAAAAAAAAAGCAATAAAGAGAACTTTTAATGTAAAAAGCCACATAAAGCACCGAAATAATCTCCCGGGCTCTGGGAGTGTGTGTGTGTGTTTATGTGTGTGTGTGTGTGTGTATTTTGTGTGTGTGTGTGTGGTTTAGTTTTGTTGTGTTGTGTGTGTGTCTGTTTGTGTATTTGTGTGTGTATCCATGTGAATGTGTATGTGTGTTTAGTGTGTGTATGTGTGTTTATGTGTGTGTATGTTTTTGTGTGGGTATTTATTCATGTATATATGTGTGTGTGTGTGTGTGTGTGTGTGTGTGTGTGTGTATGTATTTTTGTTGTGTGTGGTATTCATGTGTGGTGTGTGGTGTGTGTGGTAGTGTTGTGGTGTGTGTATGTGTATGTATTTTAGTGTGTGTGTGCGTGTTATTCTGTGGCCACTAATAAAACACAGAGTAGACTTATCATGAGGATATGTTGAAATAAAGCATGAGGCTGGTCCCTAATCTACAACAGATGTGGGAGGAAATGATCCATAACCAAGTAATA